>NC_063194.1:13196627-13412200 GCF_017589495.1 Alosa alosa
CCCGTCGCATGCAGGGCGAGAACTTGGCTCCCAGGTGTATCAGCGCCTCCTAGGGGCAAACCAGGTGAACACACAATGAGAATAGAAACAAATTCACTCCTACTGCTGATCAAGTAGGCAGTTCCAGCTGCACTTCATAGTGAAGGACAACTCTGCTAGACTAGATGATGATGAAGAACGTGCAGTAAGCAGTGTGAGAAATCTGAAAATTAGGTACTTACTGAACTTGGTCCAATCCAAAAGTTTTCCTGTTGCACAAACTTGACATTTTCATAAACCCCTTTATTTCGTAAAACCTGGAAAAAAAAAACACAGGTCACAAACAGAGCACCACTCAAAAGAACCATACCCAGTAAAAATAAAACTCTGCATAGACTGAGTGTGAATCTTCACAGACAGTGCTATTCCATCAGTAAGGAGTGAGGACTCACAGAATCGACAGTCTCGTGTTGGGAGAAGCCAACTGGAGCGATGCCGTATATGCACACAGCCAGGATAGTGATGAGCAGGTGCACAAACGTGATCCAGTACGTAAAGAAAGGCCTGGCGAGGAACACCAAACACATCAGAACATATATAACAACATATATAAAAATATATACTGATGTAGAACAGGGCTGAAAGATTTATCGAAATCAAATCAAAATCGCAATTTGAATGCAATTGCCAAATCGCAAAGGCTGCAATTAATTTTACAGTTAGTGACTGAGCCAATGGTCAATAATGTCACTTGTTTTTTTTTTTTATTCATGTCGTCCTTGAGTGACAGATAGTCATCAAGCAGAGGTGCCGTAATCGGCATGATAGCTCATTAGATGTGGCCTTATAGCTATATTTGGAAGTAATTCATATTTTCATTTTCATCCATTGATTAGTAGATACAGCAGTTCATATTTCGAGGTTTTTTTAATTGCTAATGCTTCATCACATGTTTTACAGTAAATGTTATTATATAGCAAGGTTGTAGCCACAAAGTCATAATTGGGGGGTCTTAATGTACAAATTTATGAACATATGGAGTGATAGGCCTATGTTTATGTATGTTTTCTTTTTAAAAGTAGCAGTGTTTCCCATACATTGACTTTTTTGTGGCGGCCCACCACAATATCAACATTGACCACTACACAATAATTTTCTATGTTGTACTAATTTACACAGTATAGGATGAAATCCTTTCATTTCATCTCTCTCTCTCTCTCTAATTAAGTTATGTGCAAGCATATAAGAAGCAGTATCCCTACGCTAATGTTAGAATACTGTTGGGTTATCGAGGTTAGCACACTATAACATTACCGCTACTTGTCAATATCGACTTCTTGTGCAAGGCAAGTATATATTTATGGGGTATTCATTTTATTGACTCGACACAGAATGTTTGCTCAACAACATCCCCGCCCCTTCACCTACCACCACAAATACAATTCAATTCTGTGGGAAACACTGAGTAATGTCGAATAGTATAACCCTGTTCTTCTGTGTTATTTTATCTAATGACATGAACAAATTACAACCATAACTATAACAATATCCAAAAATCGAAAGTGCAGGCACAGGAACAGGTGCGCCCAATTCCAAAAACAAATCCCTCTTTAGGTGCGAGTTAGAAAAAGACTAACAAACATACACAACTGTGCCTACTAAAAAAAACTGTTTACATGTTCTACACGCATCCCATGTGAGGGTGTATATTGTTGACATCTCATCAGAAAGCTATAAACTCCTCCAACTTCCAACTAAGTGTGTTTCCCAACAGACACACCGTGTATTTTAATTTGCCACCTCTGGTCTGGTCTGGTAATGCCAACAGTTCTAATGGATTCAGGGCAGTGGAGGTGGGGAAGGTGCATGTCTATACCACATGTGCTGTCATTCATGATGCAGTGGCAGTGTTGCAAAAACTTACTAAGCTTCAAGCCCCATATCAGTAAAGTTACCCAGACAGCTTATTTCCACCTGAAAAAACATTGCCAAAGTGTGGCCTTTTTTAACACAACAAGATGCAGAGAAATTAATCCATGCCTTTATCACTAATAGGTTAGACTACTGCAATGTACTTTTTACTGGTCTACCAAAAAAGCATATAAAGAAATTGGAATTCATACAGAACTCTGCTGCTAGACTTTTAACTAAGACCAAGAAGAGGAAGCACATCACTGTTTTAGCTGAGCTGCACTGTCTCCCTGTTTCCTTAAAAAATTATTTTAATGTTCTGTTAATTACTTACAAAGCTCTAAATGGCATAGCACCTTCATATATCTCTGAGCTTTTAATATCTTATCAACCACAAGATCTTCCAATGTTAATCTTTTAATTGTGCCCAAGAAGCTGTTTTTATCTATTATTTACCAAAGGTATGGAACACCCTGCCTCTGTACATCAAACAGGCAAATTCTGTAAACATTTTTTAAAAAGACCTGAAAACATACCAGTATATGAGAGCTTTTAGTTAACACACTTTTATCTTGTAGCCTATTTCTTCACTTTTATTTTAAGCTCTATTCACAGGGTCTTCCTATTTTCACTGCATTAATTGTATTGTATGTGTTGTCTCCTTACCATCTTGTGAATTCTTATTTGTACTTAATTCTAAATCTCTGATGTTTTATTTATCGTTTTGTTTGTTTGTTTGTTTGTTTTATTTATTTATTTTATTTATTTATTTATTATTATTTTTTATTTATTATTGTGTGATTCCGCTGAAAGGCTAATCCCTGCCCACCCATAGGTCGGGTTTGGTTAAGGTGATGTTCAGTAAACTATTATAAAGACTGAGCTTGAATTTCAACAAACCTTCTGTAAAATCTCTCTAGGCAGACAACTATCCAAATAAAGTGTTACAGGGCAGAGGTGTGTGTGGTACCTGTGGTCATCCATGTCCTCTATCTGCCTCTTGACGTAGCTGTCAATGCGCTTGCGATAGGTGCGGTTGGTAAGCTTGCCCACCATGCCCAGGCCGTACGGTCGCTTCTCGCGGGCAAAGAGCTTCTTGACGGGCAGGGCGATGCGCTGGCCCCGACGCTGACCGTTCACACTGACCACCTCCTGACGTAAGCGCACTTTAGGAGGTGGCGGCGGAGCTCCCTCTTTGGCCTTACGCCAGCCGCGCTCCAGAGGTCTGCAGCCACAAACACACAGACAGACACAGAGCTTCATCGATGGATGGATGGATAGCAGAAAGATAGACAGGACAGATAGATAGAATGATACAATAGAACGATAGAAAGAAAGAACTAAAGAATGATAGAAAGAACGATAGATAGATAGATAGATAGATAGATAGATAGATAGATAGATAGAAGGAGCACATATAGAACACAGAGAAAGAAAGCAGGTGTAGCCAGTCAGGCATGATGACATCTGTCCAGCAGTAACATCACACAACGGCAGTAAAGCGTGTGACACAGAAGCCCTGTGTTTGGCTGCAAAGACTCTCCCCTGCAGGCACAGCATGCTATGGACGTGTGGCCTGTGGCTCTCACACTGTTCTAAGCCCCACCGACATGAGGCACTCACAGCATGAGATGGCTCCTCTCCAGGTCACTCTTGTTAAGCGCGCTGCCCGTCATGTCGGACTCATCCAGCTGTTTGCTCAGATCCGAGTCCTGAGCGGCGTGGCCGTCGGCTTTGCTGATACCTGCCGGGCGAACGGACATCTCGTCGTGCATGAGCGCGTCCTGAGCCGAGACATACAAAGAGGACAGGTACTTCTGATGACCACAGACGGACAGGTGACGCCACAACATCAACAACCAAAGGAAAAAAAAAAAAACAAATACAGAGGAAAGAGACCAGAGGCATCATCTCCTATTTCATGGTTAATATATTTTCAACACAAATTGTGTAGTTCTCTTTCTGGTCAAAGGTGTAGTCGGCAATTCCAATCAAGCATACTTTTTGTCAATTTCAGCAATTTGATTCCCATGGGTCTCACATGGATTTTCTGTTATGTTCACTCAAATTGACTTTGACTTGACCATGATTCCGAGTAGGAGGTTTAGTGGCAAACCTCAGTAAGATAACCCAGAGGAAGTTATAAACTTGATATTAGATCTCCAAATTAAACAACACCAACCTAGCCAGAATCACAGACTGAACCTTTAACGACTTGAAAGAGGTTTGTTGTTTTTATTTCAATTCAACATATTGGACTTACCCTTGCAAAGAAGGAGGTGTCCAGCTCATCGGTAAAGTCCACCACATCCTCCTCAATGAAGCTGGCTGGAGTGAAACTTCTCCTCTGGGCCCGACGTAAAGTCGTCGTCGTTGCCGTGCTCTCCCGTAGTGAACGACCCTAAGATACACACACACACACACACACACACACACACACACACACACACACACACACACGCACGCACACACACACACACACACACACACACACACACACACACACAAAGCTGTCACTGGGCTGTAATCTATATATGTTCATCACAACAGTAAATGCATCTATTAGTTAATGGCATGACAACCATAACAACAGTTGCTAACAAAACACTGTATAACATATGGCTTTGCATAATTTATTACACAATGTTGAAGTCAAGTCATAAGACGCTGCTCTATTCTACACTAGAGCATGTGACTCTGACTAAAGTTCTGCCTGGCGGCTGGACAGTCTCTCTGAGCCCAGCGCTGACCTCCACTAGCATAACTGATACTGTCCCCTACAGAGGCCAGAGCAGCTACTGTATGGATAGCTTTCACTGGCCCAACTCAATGCACCTCACGACTGCTATGGAAAGCTCTGGTCTGGTGTGGTTAGGGTTAGTGCTGTGGAGAGGGCTAGTGTGGTTATGGTTAGGGTTAGGGCTATGGAGAGGGGGTGGTTAAGGTTAGGGTTAGTGCTATGGAAAGGGTGTGGCGTTAGGGTTAGGGTTAGTTCTGAGGAAAGGGTGTGGTGTCTGCCAGGCCTACCTTGACCAGTGCTGCGGCAGCCCTGAAGCTCATCTTGGCCACGGACTCCCTCTTGCGTCGCCGCTGTGGGCGGCCGAAGCCCGAGCGCGAGCTGGTGAAGGAGCAAAGCGAGGCGGCACCGGGGGTGATGGGAGTCTGCGGCACGCTGTAGCCGTCCACCTCCTCCACCATGCGGAAGGCCCGGCCACGCGCCAACGGGTCAACGATCTACAGAGTGGGCGAAACGCAGCACCCATTTATTCATTTGCATTCAGTAATTATTGCAGCTTCATGGTGTATTTCTAAACATGTTTTCTCCTTTTGGTTGCTTGGTTATACGGTGATGAATTTACATCATTGTTTATTCATTGGTTCATTAAGCCATTATACTTTGCCATTTAGACATTTCCATTCAATGAGATATGTGAATTTCAACAGGCTTGAGTGGTGAGTTTTAAACAACCTTTTAACAAGTTAACTACACATAATATTAAACTAAAACAATACTGATGGACCCAGTAATATCACAATGTGCTTTGTTCAGCTGGATGCGGTTGAACAGGTCATATATGTGTTGCTGTGTGTACTGTATGTGTATGTGTGTGTGTGTGTGTGTGTGTGTGTGTGTGTATATGTGTGTGTATGTGTGTGTGTGTTGGTGTGTGTGTGTGTGTGTGTGTGTGTGTGTGTGTGTGTGTGTGTGTGTGTGTGTGTGACGGTGGACTCCTGCATGCCATGCTACTAGGCGGGTATGCAGAGTGTATGTATGTGTGTAGTGTACTGTATGTGTCCGTATGTGTCTGTATGTGTGTGCGTGTGTGTGTGTGTGCGTGTGTGTGTGTGTGTGTGTGTGTGTGTGTGTGTGTGTGTGTGTGTGTGATGTGTGACGGCGGACTCCTACCTTCTGCATGCCATGCTGCGAGGAGGGCACGTAGAGTGGCGGCGGCGTCTCGGTGCTGGTGAGGGAGATGTTGTCCTGGCTGGGCAGCTCCATCTCACGGATCACCGCCGGCTTGAGCTTCCCGTAGCGCATGCTGCAGTGGCGCAGGCTCTTCCGCTGCCACTTCTGCGTGGCGTCGCCATCCTTGCTCACGCCGAACCAGTCCGCCGTGCCCCTGCCACCAGCAGCGTCAACACACACACACACACATACGCACCCACACACACTGGTCAGTCTGAGAGCTGGCAAGCGTACACTCGCTCACACACACATGTGCACAAACACACAGTCTGTCTGTCTACAGTACACAGTACAACCACCCTTCTCACAGCAACAGCTCTGGCAGTGGTAACTCTGCCTACCTGCTACGCCTCAGCTCAGAGAGAGAGAGAGACAGGGAAAGAGAGAGAGGGGGGGGGAGAGAACTGAGCTGTCACTGACATCCAACTGACTGAACAAGAAAGAAGCAGAAAAGAGGAAAAGCATGGAGGAAAATGGAACTATCTTTATCATGTGAGGGAGACTTGTCCAGACATGTTTCTGTTAAAGGCTACAGTGGCGTCGGTTAAAGTCCTGTTCTTAGAGCACAAAAAAAGTCCCGGACTTCCAGAAAGCGGACGCCCCTCCCCTCTCCCACTTTCCGTTTGGCACAGAGCCAAAATGGCTGCTAACCAAACACCTGCTTAACTACACTTATTATTATCTCTCCACTCTCCCAGATGTAAAGCACAATTCTCATTATCTTTTTATGGTCTAGCCCTTTGGTTATGAATTACAGCACAGGGATATTTGTCACTAAATAGTTCCCATGGATACTGAGGAAAATGACTCACACACACACACGCACACACACACACACACACACACACACACACACACACACTGTGTGTCAGAGTGACTGGGGGTTGTTTACCATCTTGGCATAAGATTTAGTGCACCTCTAAGAGCTTTTGTGGTGTGGAGAGACACTGGTTACTGTGTTCCACAACACACAATCATTTTGAGGGTAATTGTGTGTGTGTGTGTGTGTGTGTGTCAGGGCAGCATTTGCATTGCTGACATTCCAGCTCTCCCAAGTCCTAGCACTTCACCAGAGGAACAACCGCACAGCGTCAAAGCTAACCTATAAATAGGCCACCCACACACACACATACATACTCACACACACACACACACACCTGGAGATGCCCTGCACTAAATGGGGATCTAATCTCTGCTGTCTTCTTCTGTGAATCACAGGAGCTGCCACACACACAGACACACACACAGACACACACTGAGAACCAGCAAACACAAAGCCTTCCTTTATTCCTTTATTTTTCTACACACCTCACAACGACCTATCCTAACAGCCCCTCCAAACAAAACACCCCTGATGACACCACCTTCCCACCCAATCTCTCCATTCATGGGAGGAATGTACATGTCTTGTCTAATAGGCCGGCCTATGGGCCTGCAGGCCTGATTACAGGTCAAATTCCAAGGGGATGGTGTCAGTAATTGTCGGGTGTCAGATGACTCCACTGTAGCAACTAAGTCTTCATTCTTCATTCTTACTGTTCCACACACCTCGTTCCCACGATAGAGGGAGTCAGCCATTCCAATGCTGATTGTAAAAAGTGAATGACGTGCACTAAACTGTATTCTGTAATGTTGTTTTTTTATCCATCATTATTCTGCCACTTATATAACATCCATATGATAATGAAAACAGACATGTTACCTGCACTATTTATTTGCTCGAATGTTGAAAACATGCTGAAGGGTCTAAGAGCACAACCATACATGTCATGGGAGCTCAACTGGGGACAGCGCTATAGGAAACAACCCTTCCAGCTAATCATCCCTAGAGGTCAACTAAGGTGACATGGGATGACCTAAGTGCTCAGTCACAGCTTGAGTGGCCTCTAGCTGCAGGAAGTGACCAGTGATGCCAGTAACGCGTTACTTAGTATATTTTGACCACTTTTTTCAGTAACGAGTAATCTAACGCGCTACTATTTACAAACCAGTAATCAGATTAAAGTTACTTGTCTAAGTTACTGTGCGTTAGTATTTTTGTCATTTTCCTTAATAAAAAGATATATTCTTTGCTTTCTTCTTGTCTTGGGGATTAATGTCACATTGCTCACATTTTCAGCATGAGGACAATTCACGTGCAGCGACACAAATGTAAACAACAATGGAGGGAGAGAGAGAGATGCACATTTCATCAGTCATTACTTTGAGTTTGTGTCAGCTAAACATGACAACATTAAGGTACATTGTACATTCTGTGCTGGCGACAAAGTGCTGTCTAGCTAGACATCCCAAGTCTCCCGAAGTTTTGGGAGTCTCCCACATATTGATAGCGGCTTCCTGACGCCCGCAAATTACATAAAATCTCCCGGAACCTAGAGCGAACAAGAGCACGCAAGCCAGACCAGACTTCAAATCAAAGATTCTAGAATCTTTGCTTCAAATCGCATGTGCATATGAGCTTAATGCGCACACAACGGAGAGGGAGAGAGAGAGGAGTGGTGCGTTTGTGCCTGAAGCGCATCCAAGACAGAGAGCATCCTGGTCTGTTTTGCTAAATCAACCAATCAGTTTTCAGTGTAAGTGTGCTTATATCTCTTTTCTCCCAAACATAATTAATCAGTTCAGTCAGTGTATCTAGGAACAGAAGCGTCATGGCAGCGTCAGTGCCCCTCAAAAAGGAAGATTTAAGACCCATTTCACATCAGACTACACAAAAGTGTACCCAATTGGAAGTGACGTATAAGGTCCAGTAAGATGCATGGGGAGGAAAAGCTGTATCAGACGATCCTCCTTCCACCCAGATGTTTTGACTCAGACATTCTGTTACAGATTTACAGTATTGCTCTTCACAATCCTCAGACTGGAAAATTCAAACAATGTTGGTTCATAACACGACTGACATTTTACTTACTGAGCCTAAATACCCCACCCCCCCCCCTTAGACCAGACCATGTGAGACCCCTGACGAGCCCGGAGCGCTGGGGGTGACCAGAGGGGTCCTACTGTGGCTGCTGATGAGAGAGTGGTAGGGTGTCCACCTGAGAAACGGTCTGCCCGGTGTGACCTGGCGCTTTGGCTAAAAGCCTCTCCTGAATCCCACTCACTTTCCTGTCCGCTACTGTGCCCTTGCTCCTGCTGGTGTACCTGAGGAGGGTTCGGGAGAGGGAGTGGTGCCTCCTGGAGCTGCGCGAGCTCCTCCGCGCCGCGCGGGGCCCCTTGATGGGCACCGTGTGGATCCGCTCAAAGTGCACCCTCTTACTGCTGGACAGGGGTCAGCAGTGAACGCAGCAGCAGCCGTCACCGCCGCCACGGAGGCCAGAGGACAGGAGAGGAAGAACAGAGACCAGGAGCCAGGCCCGCAGCAAGAAGGAAGGAAGAGGAAACGGAAAAAAGAAACAGACACAGAGAAAGACAGAGACAGAGAGAGAGAGAGAGAGAGAGAGAGGAAAAAGGAGAGAAAAAGTGAGGGAGTTAGACCAGCTGGAAGATGAAGAAGCAGAGGCATGCAGATTGCCAGAGAGGCTGATTAGTGGAGATGAGCAGCAGGCACGCACGAGGCCCACTGATTAGCACCGCTAATGATGAGTGGCTGCTGCAGAAATAGCATGTTAGTGGAGACGGCAGAGGAGAGCAGATGATTGACAGCTCCCACATCTCCTCCGAGACTGCCACAGACATAAGTCTTTCCATCCAAAGCCTTTCCATCACAGAGGTCTTTAATCATACTAAGCGAGGATAAGTCAGGCCCTATAGAGAGTCTAAGGTCAATGTAATCAGCCATATGTTCTTTAGGGCAGTTACTATGTGACTTCTTCTCCACAGACACTAATGTAATTACATGCTGATGTGTCATTACAATGGCACTCCATGCTGTCTTGATGTATGTGTGATGTTTGTACTGGTGGCTCTGGTTGACAGAGTCGGTTTGATTCTCCATCCCAGCGGCTGACTGACACTAACACCAGACTCCTCCAACACACAGCACACACAGTGTCATAATAATTACCAGATAATAAGAAGCTACACCCATTCCCTTGCCGCAAGCATGCATGCACACGCACACGCACGCCCACACCACGCAGAATGGGCCTTTGTTCGTGGCCCTGCGCCGGCACCAGCGCTCATAACGGCCCCTCTGTGTCCAGCCGCCCAAGGCCCGCTGACCTCCGACCCCTGAAGCCGGGGTCTCGTGAGCGGACAGCCCCACGTGAGGGTCACTGAGTGCAGGCTGGACCGGAGCGCTGATGAGGGACCATGCATGCATGCGTGTGGTGTGGAGGTATGTGGAGCAAACTCTTACTGTACTCATGTAGGTTATTTGTATTATCCCCTATATGTTCGCCGCTTTATAGGGACTATGAATGCTCATGCTATGAAAGGAGAATTCCGGTCATTGATGATTATGATTATGCCCCCAGAGAGTAGCACTGTAGCTGCCTGGATGCTCTAGCTGTTGGCTGCAGCAACCTCGAGCTAGGTAGCACCGTTTTTTTTCTCATGCCGACAGTACTCTATGTACTCTAGGCGTATTTTGCCGCTCCATCTGGCATGCTGTTTGTATGTGGGGTGCTTTGAGGTGCACTCTGTTGCATGAAAAATGTGCTATATAAATAAACATTTACTTACTTATTCACTTACTCACTTACTTGGTGACCTCAAGAAACATTGAGATCTATGTGAAAAATGCTCGGAATTCCCCTTTAAAGGTACTAGAAGCTATTCTAAAACTCTTTGTCACATTCAGTGAATTTTTCCTTTATAAGTCGAGATATCAGGTTTACACTTTGTACTTTGTACACAGATGTTTACTGATGTGTGCTGTCCTTAGTGAATAAGCAAACAAATGGATAAATAGCCGTGTGCTGGCGGCTGGTCTCACCTCTTGATGGTCTGGGTGATGGAGGACTGGCGTTGCAGGGGAGCACGGCGGGGGTCAAACAGGTCGCGCGGCGGGGAGGGCAGATGGGACGTCTCCACCGGCATGCTGATGCTGCGCAGGAAACCCTGCCGCTTCACAGGCTGCACACACACACATACACACACACACACACACACACACACACACACACACACACACACACACACACACACACACACACACAGACACATACACATACACACACACACACACACACACACACACACACAAACGCACGCAAGTGTACACACACACACACACACACAGACACACATATGCACAATGAACATTCACGCGCACACACATGCATGCATGCGCACACACACACATGTACATGCACACACACACAAACACACATGTTTACACAAACACACACACACACAGAGGAGGGACAGAGCGAGATATGAGAAAGAAACATTTTTAAGGAGCAAAAGAGTGGGGGGATGTTTGAGAGAGGAGGAGGATTTAGAAAAAAAGAGTTGAGAAAATGTAACTGGTCAGATGAGGTATAATGAAATGAAATAAAAATGAAGTAAACTATTCTGGTATAGAGAGAGAGAGATAGAGAGAGAAAGAGAGAGAGAGAGAAATAGACTCTAAAGACAGTGTGTGTGTCCTACCTGGACAAAGGTGGGCGGCTCATCAAGAGACATCTGAGCGGTAGGGATGTCCAGTTTAAGCCAAGGCGGCTTCTTCCTTTGCAGGCTGCTGGTGCTGTCTCGGCGTGGTTCAGCCATGCTCCCTGCCCCACCCCACGCCTCCCCGCTACAGCCGCAGAGAGAGAGAGAGAGAGGAGTGGAGAGAGAAAGAGAGATGTGGAGAGGGAGAGAAAAAAATTATTTGATTCACAATTCTTGAGAATCTATTGGCACTGCCAATGACCAAACAATCAATATGTTTCTGAGTCCACAAGATGGCAGTCTCAAATTGCAACTGGTAAAAGGTATCAGTGTTTTTACTTAAGTGAGGCTAAGCAGCACCGTGCGTAAATAAATACCAGACCCTTAGATGTTTGTCTGTCCACACACAACACACGGATCCACTTAACAAACCAATAAATATTTGTGCCCAGTGAGTGGGAAAGTTTATTGTGAGACGCCTACTCCTTAAAAGCCACAGACTAACCGGCACTGTACTTTAATTCACGTTGTCTTGAAATGCTATTTTCCCTCCGAGCCCTCTGTGGCAGACCACCACCACTGCTGCTGTGCCGTCCAGTCTGTTCTCATCAGCACGCTACGATGCTGCTGTCTCCTGTCTCACACATTCACAGTGCAGGGACACCAAAAGCGAAACATCGGCATCAACCTCCTGCTGCCACCGTGAGAACGAGGCTCTCATTTCTGCATTACAGTAACTGGGACTTCGCCCAACCTATCATTTTGGTGAGGCTCAGTCTCCATAATGAATCTGGGGGGTCGGGGAGGGGCATCTGTTTGAGGAACATGGCCGTGGGAAAATTAAATGGGGCCCTGGTTTCATTAAGGAACCTTAATCAGTGACTGGGGTGATTGTGTTGCAGTGGCAAGAGAGTGTGTGCTTGCTCTGCACTCCGTCGCTGCTGACGCACGTTTTATGTCTGTGTATGTGTGTGTGTGAGTGTGTGTGTGTGTGTGTGTGTGTGTGTGTGTGTGTGTGTGTGTGTGTGTGTGTGTGTAAATGTTCAGATGGGCCTCAGAGAAAAGTGAAAGAGAGAGAGAGAAATAAGATGAGAGATATGTGTTGCTGCAGTCACTCTAGGTCACATCATGTCCTCTCTGGCTGTTTTATAAAGCTCTCCAGGTTTCTACCCAGCGATATCAACATCTGTTTTAAGTCTGCATGTAGACGCAGAGGAATTAGTCTTGGCACAAGATTACCACAGGAGTCTTAAGTCAGCATTTAGGAGAAGTATGAATCAGACAAATATCTTTATTGCACCCACACACATATAAAATAACAGTGAAATAAAAAGTGAAAAATGTGCCTCCATAACTATATTTCAGTAGAGGGATAAAGTATTAACGTCACCACCATTCCTGCTCCTTTTATATTTTAGGCCATGATGGTGGGTCCACTATGGCCACTAAGGCAGGTCAGTGGACAGGCCATCCTTTGACCGATAGGAAAACACGTACAGATGCTGACAGTTGATTTCACAGCCCACCACCTCCCATCAGGGACTCAGAGCCTGGCAGGGTCAAGACCAGCAGCTCACACAGAGACAGAGAAAAATCTACACACACACACACACACACACACACAGAACCCACCACCCTGGAAAGACATGAAGGCAGAGGAAGCCACTCATGTGGATGGCAGGAGGTGGTGGGGAGGAGTGGGGTGGGGTGGTGGGCGTTAAGGTCTTTGCTGTGTAGACTGGGAGGGCGTCCGACAAACCACATCACACCCTTCCGATTGGCCCCCTTCTGTGAGTCTGGCCGACTTGAGATGAGCGCCAAGGATCGCAGCTCCGAACCGGAACAAAGCAGGTCGACCAGGCGTCCCCGGCAGCCGGCCCCCGTGGTGAGAGAACTGAGGAGCGCAGTCACCCCGACCGCATCCTGATCCCGAGAGGAGTCGCCTCTCAGCCATAACGCGCTGGCCCAGCATGTCTTACACACTCGCCTTCCTGAGTGGAGCCTGGAGCGCTACACATCACCACGGTACTCAGAGCTGTCACTCCAGGGTGAGGCAAGCATGAAGACTGACACCCATGGGAAGAGACACGGTTACAGTTAATGCAGGCCCTGGAGGAAGACACATTCAAATATCTCCTCTTTTCATCTCCTCTTTTTCACTTTTTTTCAGCGAGAGCAGACCACCTACAGTCAGTTTAATACCCACGCCAGGCTTCGTTTCATTATGCTGGCTTCATTAAATCAAATGACAGAGATGCTCTTAATGTCGCCTGGTGACACGTAAAGAAGACATCAGCCTCCAGGTCTGCAGACAAACAGACAGCACTGCATTGTGGGATTGAAGTTTAATTGTGCTCGGCGCTTTAGTGCCATTTGACTCCGAGGCCCTGGGCTGAACTGAGGGTTCATCTGCCGGTCTCAGGTGTCCCCACCTCCGCGTTTGTGTCTGGGCCACATTTACCCTCCAGTCCCCTCACTGCCCTCTGGCACTGGCCCTGTCCGTGTCGCGGTTGAAGTTTCTGGGCCTGCCCTTTGGACTCAGGCATTCCCCCTGGGAGCCAAGGCTCAAGCGTCGGTTGGCAGCAGCAGCAAGTTGTGGCTGTGGCTGAGGCTGTGGCTGGAGCTTGGCCTGCGTCCTTCTCCTCTCCCAGGGACTCGCCCACAGCTCTCCCCTTTGCCTGTTTGTCAGATCGCCCAGAGGCAGAGAGACCTCTCTCAGGAGGAGGAGGAAGAAGAGGAGGAGGAGGAGGAGCAGGAGGAGGAGGAGGAGAAGGAGGAGGAGGGTGTTGCTCCTGGCTCACATTCCCGGCCCGACCCAAAAGCAGTGCCTGTGAAACCTTGGAAGCAGCTGCTGCGTGGCTTGGAAACCTCCCTCACATATCAACACACCAGGGCTGCCTTCTGAAGGACCAGGAAGTCTCAGAGCAGAGCAAAGGCAAGGCCAGGGGCTGGGGAAGGGGGCCACCACGAGAGCCAACAACATCTCTAAACCAGCAGTGACTGGAAGCACTCCTTCTAAACCCAAAAAAGACACTGCATGATTTTGCCCACATTCAGTCAGGCCTGAAATTCGAAGATCGGGCCTGAATTACCATCTGATTTTCCACACAGCCACCCAGAGCAAGTTCACAACAGTCCAACTGATTGGGTCGGATTTCTGGTTTTGTTGGCTGCCTTACAGTATGAGTGGCTTGATTATGGAGTGTTCAGCGATCACAACCCGATTTACACGTGTAGTTAGTGTGAAGTGTCCCCATTCTGTTGTACACAACAGAGAAATTGCACAGTGTCTGATCGGCTTTACAGGACAGAAGCCACTCATCTTCACCTACTACTGCCCACACTGCAGGGCTGGACACATAGGTGTAAAATATGTGGGGATGTCAGGGTTGTAACGCCCCCAATATGAAAATCGGCCAATGCAATCACCCCCCCGAGTTTCACCGCTGGACGTACTATAACACTATGGTGGATGAGCAGGCATGCAGCTGGATGAGAGGGAGGGAAAGGGGTCCTTAAACTGGGGTGCTATCCTTGAGGAGGACTGACAGGACTGGAGCAAGGCTTACAAGTGGCTCGTGTCCAAACAATGAAGGTCCTCATGAAGGTTTTTCCATAAATCACCTCACTCACTCGACTGACAAAAGGGAAACTGCCTTCTTCAAAGACCAGCCATCCATCTAATCACTAAGCAAAGACAAGAAAAAAACCCATAACAACTCACTTATAAGGAAACTTGTGCCTTTCCCACAATGAATCCACCCACTATCTGTCTGGGCCCTCTCTGACTCAAACCTTATCTGCAGGCCTCAGAAAGACTTGTTTTGACTAAGAGATCCCAATCTTCAGAGGCGAGGGGGGAAAAACACACACAAGCGTCTCTGCATCCCACTGACCCCTGATCAGTTTCCTGTCTTATGGTTACACCAGGCTAATGTGACGTCGGCCATCAGCAGACACTTCCTGAAGTGAGATGCAACACGTTTTTGTTTTTGTTTTTTTCGAGACTGCGGGGGCACAGCTGCTTGTGGTGTGGCAATTGGTGTTATCCCCGAACGCCACCCCTGGATGTGTGGACAGACAATCAAGTGTCCTCCCCAGGCAACATCCGTGTTTACGAGACAGCCCTGAACACATCAGCCTGACAGACAAGTGTGCGGCTATCTCTTCCTACTCTGTTTATGTTGGGTTTCGCATTCACTCAAGGGGGTTTCCTCAACCGTAAGGGTCTACACACTTCACAATATTATTCACACTTAAAGGATGTTAGTCATTTCACTCCTAGTGCTTTGGTTAGAGTCCACACAAGTCCACGCAAGACACAACATACGACAGTCAACATTTCTCATCATGTTAACAAATAAAACTGTTAACAATTCTGACCACACATGGTGCAAGGTGACTTGCTTTGTAACTTGATACATGCTTGGTCATGTTCCTGATGGATAGTGTAAACGAAATGAATGGCACACACACACAAACACACACACACACACACACACACACACACACACACACACACACACACACACACACACACACACACACACACACACACACAGCCCAAACAGGTGGTAGGTGAGGGCTGAAGTTAAACAGTAGCCTGTTAGTCAGCAGCAAGACGCCAGTTGCTGACTGTGTGTAGGAGGCAGGGCAGGCCAGCCAAGCGCAAAGCACTTCTCAAGGGGGGTGAGGGGCAGGGCTATTTTACTCCTCATTGTGTTCTTTTCAACGGGCTCTGTTTTTTCTGCCTGCTATCTCACATGACACAGTCTTAATCGAAACTTCCTTCCTTCCATTTTCCACCATTTAAATATAGCATCCTTCAAATGACCACCCAATATAAACAACTCTGTGTTTAGGGCCAAGATCTAATGTGAAAACTCTGGATTAAGTAGCCTACTCAGCTTCATTTTGAAGCAATCTACCTTCTTTCAGTAATGATCCATGTTCTGGGTATTTCATGAATTTCTTTGTCTTGGAGTAAATCATCATCGCTATGTTGACATTCTCATGGAACATTCCACAGAACTCAAGTCAGGTCAGTTAACACAAAGCCTGACGCTGAATTTAACCTGTAATGACAGAGCCCTAATGTGACTCTTGTTCTCAGTGCGCAGGAAAGGTCCAGACCTCCTGAGGCCAGCTGCTGGTGCCGTAGGGGGCAGTTCCACACCCAACTGGTAGTGGCATAGCTCTTGTGCTAGCAGTGGAGCGCCAGGTGAAAGCTAGAGAATGGGGAGCGAGAGCACGCAGGGAACAAGGGGCAGTGATGGGTGACCTCATTAATTTGTGTTTGGGGGAAGGCTGGACACTTCCTTCCTGAGAGCGAGGCCCATCCTGCCCCTGCACCCTGTTGCTCTTCTCTCTTTCCTTGTTCCTTACCCCCCTCTCTCTCTTTCTCCCCCTCTCTATCTTTCCCTCCCTCTTTATGGCTTTCCTTCCTTCTTGTCGTTGTGCACTAAACAGGTAAGAGCAGTTATGTAATGGATATAAAATATGAAATACCCGGAGGAAAGTGGTGGACCTGACTTGGACGTGACAATATGTCTGAGGTCATGATAGCATCTACAAACACACCACAATCAACACAAGGCATTTTCACAGAAAAAAACAGTTCACTGTATGCTCCTTCCGTTCATGCTAGGACGCTAATGTGCTAACATGCTAATGTGCTAACATGCTAATGTAATAACAAGAGAGGCCTTGGGCAGCAGAGAAACAGAGGCAGCTTCTCACAGCACGGGGATTCCCAGCCTCTCCAAAAGCTCCTGCACACAACCAAAGAGTTGCACGCCTACACAATAACCTTTGCATGATCGCAGACCATGAGCCGTGGCCTACTGGTTAGCGCTTCTGACATAACCGGAGGGTTGCTAGTACGAAACAGAGCAAGTGCCCTTGAGCAAGGCACCTAACCCCTCACTGCTCCCTGAGTGCCGCTGTTGTTGCAAGCAGCTCACTGCGCTGGGATTAGTGTGTGCTTCACCTCATTGTGTGTTCACTGTGTGCTGAGTGTGTTTCACTAATTCACGGATTGGGATAAATGCAGAGACCAAATTTCCATCACGGTATCAAAAGAGTATATATACTTATACTTATACTTAACTCCCACTACCAGGCCTACATTTAAGCCATACTCTCTCCAATTCCACAGCCACCTCTCCTCCCTGATTGATCTAGACCAGTGTTTTTTTTTGGGACCCACTTTTTAAAAATGACAGACAATCGCGACCCATTTCACTTCAATTCTAACATTCAACCATCAATATTGTTTTAGGCCACAGGTTCTCAAACTTTCCTCTACGCGTTCGCCCTCCAGTTTCAGAGCTATTCTAAATGCAATATTGCACAAAGGGCCGTGACTGTGGTGGTTAACAAACTAGATCCTAATAGAAAACTGTCAGCTTTCCTGGCTAAATGGTATAAGTTAGGCCTATTACACAACATAAATTGTGCTGGCGACCCAAATAAAATCTCCTGTGACCCACCCGTGGGTCCCGACCCAGTCTTTGGGAACCGATGATCTAGACAGCTCTGTGTCTGTTACAGTAATGAGACACAAACGACCAGATCCAAATTCCTTACTCGTGTGTTCACATACAGTCTCATAATCCAATAAAACACAATTCCGATTCTGATTGCCATTAGGGTGTGACTTGCATTAATGCAATTGATCTGGCTATTGACCTGCTTGGATTGGGTGCTGCAGAGCCAGCTGCGGAGCAGCACTGCAGTTCCATCCCCACTGAGCGTGCTCAGCTCTGCACATCTGAGGCCCATCTGTCTGTATCTGTGCATTAAGTGAAGAGTCTGCCGCTTGGCCGTTTGATCTTTTTATAGCATTCCATACCCAACGGAGGAGTCCAATTAAGAAGCTGGCAGAAGTAGCAGAGCCGCTCTTCTCTCGCTTAGCGCAGACGCACGTGCTGCGACTGTGAGTGACTTGTGAGAGATTAAGCGTCTAAAAATAAACATGTCTTGAATGGGGCGATGGTGGCGGAGCCAGGTGACCAAGCTCGGTTTGGATGCTGGGATGCTATGACATAATTGTCAGTGCAGTGCAGTAACACTCTGAATAGCTTTCTCTCTTTCTCTCTCTTTTTCATAAACACTTTTATTATTTTACTCCCCAGCTCCTTGTCTTCTCATTTCTTTCTTTCAAACATCCTCTCCATCCTCTCCACTCTCCATCTGATGAATAACAGAACAATGTCTTCATCTCTCTCTCTCTCTCTCTCTCTCTCACACACACACACACACACACACACACACAAACACACCACAAACACACACACACACGACACACACACACACACACACACACACAAACACACCACAAACACACATGCACAAACACACACACACAACACAAACACACACACACATGCACAAACACACACACACACACACACACACACACACAAATAGTTCAACGTGTGGTTGTGAAGCAGCGGATGCTAATCTCTGAATCTCCTCTGGACAGCCTGGGCGAGCAGGCAGGCGGGCCTGGGGACAATACTCGCTTGCTCCTCCATCATGCATCATGTGAGACAACAGGCCACACTTCCACTCCCCTCCCAATGCTGCCCCCGGGCACTGCAGGCCAGTCAGAGGCGAGCAGGCAGGCTGCCGCAGCTCGTCCAGACACACTGACACGTGACACGCTGTCGCCCCTAGACCAGTCAGCCAGCCAGGCTTTTGTATCAAAAGCAAATACATAAACTGGCATGCATGGAGTCCACATACACACACACATGCAGACACACACACACACACACACATGCACGCACACACAAATACGTACACACACACACACACAGGTACACACATATGCAGACATACACATGCAAGCACACACATGAACACACAGACACACGCACACATGCACACACACACTCGTACACACGCAAGCACGCGCGCGCACGCACGCACGCCCACACACACACAAACAGGAATACCCACCACAGCTGACCCTGGGATCAAATGTCAGAGCCGTACCGAGTGGGAAAGCCATGGCCAGTAGTGGTGGTGGTGAGGAGGAGTGGACGTGTGTGTGTGTGTGTGTGTGTGTGTGTGTGTGTGTGTGTCGGGGGTCTGGTGCCGTTCCCTCCGTGTTTGCTCTTCCTCACACAGCTCGCCTTTTTGGCACGACAAGGGTTTCACATCGGCGCAAAGCAAACACTTCAATGTGAGTGACTTCAGCCTACAGCGAGTGTGAAAAGCCTGGCTAACCTCAGTGACTGTCAGGGAGAGCCACTAGTCGCTCTCCTGCTCTCCTAATAGGATTCCATTAAAGAAACATGCAGAGTGCATTACTGTAAGCTGACTGGTGCACGTCCAGTGTGGTGGTCTGCACTAATAAGCATGTCTAAATCTGCAGAGCCTTTTTAGGCTAAAACAATGTCATCAGAATGTACAGAATGTATGGATACTGTACTGTATTGTATGGATCTGCCAAGCTGAGGGGTAGAGAACCTTTTTTGAAGTAGCAGAGTTGAGTATGGGCTAGAAGGTTTCATAAACAATCAAGGAACCCCCTCCAATCCACTACCACCCTCCGCACCAGACCCTGCGTCCAGGCAGTCACAAGGTTTTAACAGCCTTCCTAATGAGCTCGGGTTGCATTTGATTTAATTACCCACAGCCTGATTACTTCCAACACTCATCTTTCCAGCGTGAACTACTGTCTGCTGCCCAGCGAGTGGAGTAGCCGATGACTCCATAACAGATTTGCACTCGGACGGTCGGTCAGAGTGAGAGTGAGGAGGTTAAGAGACAGAGGGGTCAACTTGTTCCCCTTCTCTCCCCTTAGCAGCCGGCAGCGAGGGATTGTTCTAGGACCCACAAGCTGTTTATAGTATTACGCAGCCATACAGTGCTTAACACTCAGCCCCAGAAATAGCCTCATATATATTTAACAGTCACACTGGGGGCCTCTGCACGCATAATTGCCAGTAAAACAGTATCCAAACTCTATATAGTCCTGCTGACTCTTCCTCAAAACCCAAAGATGAACACTATAAAACCGGTCAAGTACTGAGGTGCATTTCACAGACGGGACTCTTAAATTATGGCCTGTGGATGCAGAGCTCTTTTCTAAAACGAGTCGCTGCACACTGCCTCTAAGACACGCAAGTTTTTTTCCCCCAAACTGTTTCACTTGTATTCTACAGAATGCTGCCGAAGAAAAGAAAAAAAAAGAGCAGATTATTCATTCGTTAAATAATTCAACTGTTCCACAAACATGAATAATTCAGAATATGTTTCCTTTTGGAGGGTGCAGGCACCACACATGCTAAGAAAGTCCAGGGGCCTTCTGATCCACATGTACAAAGTCCCCCCCTACACACACAAACACACAGACACACACACACATGTCTCAGTACTGGTACACTACTGAACAGTCCCCTCAAGAGACCCTCTATTCCCTTTCTGGACGCTGGGCATATTTCATGGTCCAGGCTAAGCACTCTGACGGAAAAACAGGCTGCCCTGGCAGTAAATTACTATCTTGTCAGGGCCCTTGCCAGTGTTTGTTGAACTAATTTAGCGTATACTCTTAAAGAGATTAAGATCACCTTACAGGCGAGGGGATAAAAACAGCCACCTAAAACAAATGAAATACTCAGACGAGTTGTAATTTAAGTCCAGTTTTAAAACAGGCCCCAGCCATTAATCTTATAGCTATTGCTTTACTCTTACTTGACAGAGTGAGACTATCACATCACTGCCCCTTCCTATTCAAAGCAGTGCTTGGTGCGGAGAGGTGGGAGAGGCAGTACGTTCTTATCTGTCACTTGCTCTGTGCAAGTCAAACACACACATTTGGTATCTGTGCGAGCGAGGCTGTGTAGGCTGTAGGAGGGAGTTTTTCCCCAGGATTCATGACTCCTATCAGACACACACTCACACAAACACACACACACAGGAAGGCCCCAGCCTCTGAGTGGAACTGCGGGTGGGGGGGGCAGAGAGAACCACCCAGGCTGCTTTCATCCCGGCAGTGGCCCAGATAATGAGGCTGGAACCCGGCTAAGAGGCAGGGCACGGCATGGCATGGGGCAAGGGCTGGGGCCGCCCAGGATACCACACACACATCTGTCACAGACTCTCAGGAGACACAAATACATGCACAAACACTGTCCGCTATCTTCTGTTTCATAAACACATAAAGAGTACCACCAGACAAACACATTCATCATCAGGAAGAAATGAAGGAAAGAGATGAGAAGATAGTCTGATGACATTTAACCAGTGGGTGGATACCAAAGCTAATGGCAGTCATTTGGGCCTGCTATGCATAGGCTCATTAGTCATGTTGGTGTCAAACAGCCTCACTCTAAGAGGTGATATACAGGACTGTGGGTCAAGCCTCCAGCCCAAAGTCAGTGGAATGGTCATTAGAAAGATCAATAACATCTGCACTAACATTGTGACAGGGATTTGATAAGGCATTTGACCTCCTGACCAGCGTGTCATACTGTGCGAGTGACATGGAAAGACCCATGAGATGGGCTAGTTCACACACAGAAGGGCAAGTTCACTCACACACACACACACATACATAGACACATGCGGACACACACACAGACATACATTCATGCACACACACAGACACACACAAACACACACTCACACTCAGATTCATCCCCATGCTCCAGACAAGCGTCTGTTTGTGTGTGTTTGTGTAGGATCGGATGGCCTGTTAAGTGAGTGAGTGTGTGTGGGGGTGCACTCAGCAGCCACGGGTGCTGGGCTGCAGCACTAGCATAGCATTAGCGTAGTGTAGCGTGCCCAAAACAGCATGTGATCCCCATCCAAATGCTCGTCAGCGTGCCGGTGGCCTGGAGGAGCTCCACAAAGGGCCTCATTGTCCACTCAGTCTGGGTGTGATGCACACGGGGCTGCCGAGGAGGTCAGCAAGCTTCAGTCCAACTGACCCGACCCAGCAGTCATGACGGTTAGTAGCCAGTGGGGAGGGGGGGAGTGGTGGCATCACAGTGGTTCAGTTTGAGGAGAGTACTCAGAGGTCAGCCATTTATTGGGTGAAAGGTGACATTGACATCTGCGGAAGTGCTAACGATGGTTGATGTTTGGTCACCCCTACTGAGTATGGTCCCTCCTCGTAGATAAGGGCCTACGGGTCATACGCAAGCTGACCGATAAGCTAACAGCATCCCTGCTGGAGCCCATCAAAACAGGCAAAAAATAGATGACTTCACAAAGGAGACACCAAATTTTCCATGACATCATTTCCTCTGTGGGAGGCCAGCAGGGGCCGGGGTCACTCCTTTGGGCCTATTTCAGCACCAGCGGAAGGAAGTGGACAGACATAGGAGCCCGAGAGATCTCGGCGGAGACAGGAAACACACTCGTGTCTGTGAGGATTCTCCGTTTCCCAAACATACGGCTGAGGAAACAACAAATGGAACTCCTCACTCCACAGCCCCTGACCAGTGGCATCCCCTCAAAGCCCATAGTGGTATAGCCCATAATCTGTCCCTGTGCATATGAGCATTTAAGTGTGTGTAAGTGGCCATTAAGTGGCCATTTGGGTTATGCCTATGTTGAGTTTAATGTATTTGAAAAGTATTTTCTGGCATCCAACCGGATATCAAGTTCAAGTTCAAGTTCAAGTTCAAGTTTCACTTTATTTATTCTTAGAAAAGGAAATTTAGTGTGCAGCAGGGTGTCTAAAACACATACACAATAAAAGCACCGGCAGATGCCAACAACATTGACAGCACAGCACAGGACACACAACAACAGCACAGGACACACAACAACAACAATGGAGACACTCCTTCCCCTAAAAAAAAAAGAAACAATGACCGAATCCAATTGGACAGTACACAGGTACATCTGTCGTTATCAGCAAGGACAGAATAAATAAGTAAGTAAATAATCACATAATGTATAAAAGATACAAGAAATCAGTCAAGTGAATTCAGGTTCCTGATAGCCACAGGAACAAAAGAATCTCTGGCACGTCTAGTTCTCAGTAGAGGAAACCTAAAACCTAAAAAATGAGCGGAGCAGATTAAACTCCCCAAAAAGTGGGTGATCAGGGCAGTTTAAAATTTGGTTAGCCTTATTCCTGACCCTATTATCATATAAATGTTGAAGCTGTGGGATTTGCTTGTCATGTAACTTTTAAAAGAAGAACTGAAACCAAAGGGAGTCTCCTGGGTTGGGATGCTGACAGAGAGGAAATAAACATGGTAGCACATTCTATTCTCTTTTTTATTTCTGTTTTTATTCTTTCTTTTTCCTTTCCACCAACATTTATTTTTCTATATATTCTACTTCTTCCTTGATCTCACTGATGTTCACATGGACGTATAGAGTGCAAGACTGCTCACCACACACATACTGTCCTAGGGTGTGTTTTCCAAAACCATAGTTGCTAACTAAGTTAACTAAGTTAGCAATTTGGTTGGTTGAAATGCAATCTCCCATTGCCAACCAGCTAAATTGCTAACAGGTTAGCAACTATGGTTTTGGGAAATGCACCCCTGTTAAACTGGGATTGGTAAGATCCATTCAGAGACACAGGTAAGGAGTGGTTGGCTCCATAGTCTGAAGGATATTGCTGGGATTACAGACAGGCTCATGAAAAGGTAAGGCTGGGTGGCTGGGACAGACCGTGTAACTGCAATTTCAAAGGAAGACGCGTCAACTTAAACCCTCATCAAGACGCAAACAAGGAAAACCATTCTGCCAACTGCAGAGAACCATAACCAACCTGCTACATTTCCATCTCCACGGCTAAATTAACTCCTACCCCATTTCCTGTTTGGGGCTAAACACATAATTACTTCAAGATTTAGCATGCTATTTTCTGAGTCATGTTGCCTTTCCACTCTCCAACAAGGCTGTTGCCTGCACCGTTACTACAAAGGCGTCTGTCACCCCTGTAATTAACAGATACCTTAACTGAAATGATCTAGTCAGGCGATCTTGCTCTTGTTTTGCTCTATAAGCCGTGTGTCATTAGAGAATTAACTATGAATGCAAAAGCCATGATGGAAGCAGGTGTAGCTTATTACATGCTTATGAGATAATTACAAATAAGCCGAGGGGGAAAAAAACAATCTGCTGACTGAAAAGGATGTTAAACCAATGGCACCTGTGCTCTCCCTCCCTCCTTCTCTCTCTCTCTCTTTCATGCGCTTTTTGTTTTTTATCTGTATTCTGAAGGCTTCTTCCCTCGATATGATGCCTTTCTACCCAGAGTACTCACAGATAGAGAAGTGTGACATCTTCGCCACAAGTGTTGACCTAATGCCCCCCTCTCTCTTTTTCTTCATAAGAAGTTCTGACCTAACGCTCTTCTCTCCCAGAGGCTGCACGCTTCCTGGGTGTGCGTGACTGAGAGTGAATGAGTGAGGAAGAGAAACTGGTGACCGCTGACTCTGCTGCTCATACCTCTGCAGCAGCTGGAATCGAGGCTGGTCCGCTTGGCTCCGTGTTTCATCAGTGCATCATCAGGGAGAGACACACACACACACTCACACACAGCAACAGCCTCCAGCCGGGACAGGAGAGAGAGAGAGAGAGAGAGAGAGAGAGAGAGAGAGAGAGAAAGGAGAGAGAGAGGCAGCTTCCTTTAACCCCATCCTGTTTCTGCACGCGCCCATCCCCCACCGCCACCATCATCACACCCACACACCCTTATGGTTAGGGAGAGAGATGATGCTGTCAGAGTGACTGCCTTTCATGTGCACACGCTTTGAAAAAATGCACAGGATCAGATAAGTGCATGGGAGAACAGGTGGGAACCACTCATCATTAAAGTGTAACTTGAAGCAGCGCTCACATGCAGTCCCATGGACAGGAAGCTATGAGGGCTGCTTTTAGCAGGAAGGCGTAACACAGGTGTTCACCTTGTGGTTACACACAGTCTGAATTCCACAATGCTTTTATTTTGTTGGCCTTTTCAATTCATCACACTCTTTTTCTCTCATCTAATCCTACACACACACATACACACACACACACACACACACAAACACACAGCACAGTTTTTGTAGATTAGATCATCTCAGTGCTTTTCTGAACTATAGCATAACTGCCTACTACTGATAGAATCTTTGAAAGTTTCCATCCCATATAGGGTAAAAAAAAATATGGCCTGCAAACTTAACTTGGCTTTTCACAGCAAAGGACATTAAGGATCCAATGAGCAAGTCTGCTGTGAAATGGCACTTTTAAATACCACTTAAATGCTCATTTCAGAGCTGCTACAGCACTCCACGCCATTCCACCACTTTTCCATTAGAGGATTCACAGTCTATTGATCTCCCCCTGAGCTCCAGTGCAGCGTGCTGCTCAGTGCACCAGGGGCTCGTCACGGAGAGAGCGCCTCACAGGAGCGCCTCGCTCTCCCCAGCTGAGATTTCACGCGTCTGACACAGTCACACAAACCCAGTCAAGTTCATCTCTGTTTAAGCTACAGGAAACTACAGAGAGGCTGCATGGATGGGTGGCTGTGTGCATGGATGGGCTTTGGAACCTGGGCATGACGAGATACCATTTTATACACAGTCTATGCCAGACACATGCATCAGTGGGAGTGTGTAGTAGGGTAGTAGTAACAGTGGAGTAGCTGGAGTAGTAACAAGTAGCCTTGTTTTCCTTTCTATTAAAGGTTATGAAGAGGAAGCAGAAAGCTACCACCCACTGGAGAGAGATAAAGAGAGTGAGAGAGAGAGAAAGAGAGAGAGATAAAGAGAGAGAGAGTGGGAGGAATGCAGAGGAAACTCACACAAACACAGTCACAGGAAGAGTGGGGCAGGCTGAGCCAGACCCCAGGGAAGAGCAGCAGCCAGAGCTAGCTAGGCTAGGGTCTTTCTGTGTGTGTGTGTGTGTGTGTGTGAGGGGGGTCCAGCAGCTCTCACTGCAGCACTCCACATGTCTCACGCCCCACTACAGAAGAAATAGTCTTCTGAGGAAATGAGCTCAGCCTTTCCCCTCGACTTGCGTCGCCACAATATTGCTACCTCCACCAGCACGAGCACAAGTATAAACACATGAGGACTGGGCCGGTGCGAGGACAGCATGGACAGGGATGGACAGGGATGGACCTTCTGTGTTTCCTGCAGGAAATTTGTTAGGGTTAAGGTGGTGGCTGTAAATACACATATAAGCTACATGTATAGGCTATGTAAATATTTATATATATATATATATATATAGATATATATATATATAGAGAGAGAGAGAGAGAGAGAGAAAGAGAGAGAGAGAGAGACCACCTTACCACCACCACTACTACCACTTCTCCAATTCATCCACTACTTCACAACACCAACCCCAAAGCGAAAGCGGCTTTCTCTCCTAGAGCAAACGCACGCGCACACACACACACACACACACACACACACACACACACACACACACACACACACACACACAACACACACACACACACACACACACAGAGGTCTGCATGCAGTGAGTGAGCGCGAGTAAGTGAGCGGGTCTGCGTCTCTTAGCCTCCGGTGCAGAGAGAAGAGAGCCTGAGCGAAACTGGGCTACATCCCCACAGACAACCAGTCAGACAGCTTCTCATCAGCTGATTTTGTCTTTTATGCTTCTTTCTCATCTCTCAGCCCTCTCTCCATCCACACGACCCCCCCCCTTCATTCACCCTCCTCCACCCACCCAGCCCCTCACACATCACGACTATCTGCTGATATCACACTCAATAACCAAGTAGACCGTAGTGAATGATGCGGTTTTCTTATTTGTATCTTCATCTGTTTCGTTACTGCCAATAACACTAAGCATGTATCATTTTACTGGATAAGTCTGCGCTGCTCATCCCCGGGCAGCGTCCAGAGCATGGCCTGGGATCCACCAGATCCACCCCGCACTTTGCGTCACCCTGGCTGAGTTGGCGCGACACAAAGCCAGGACATGAGTAATGACAAATGAAATAGGGAAAGTTGGCAGGACTACCCCCAGTGAGGCAACTATGGGCACACTTAGCAAGCACTGGGCACAGCACCACATTTGCATACACACACACACACACTACACAGTCACATGCACACACACTGCTCTGGACGACAGGTTTAAGAGTAAGGCAGTTTATCTTGTTTACTATTCATGTGTTTCATCAAGTCCCTTGCCAAAGGTATATAAAATCAAGCACCATGCAGTTTGCATTCAAAAACTAGGTGCTTGATTTTATACACCTGTGTAAAGGGACATGATGAAACCCATGAATATTGAAATACACACCTTATGAACTGTTAATTTAATGTATATTGATTAAAAGTACAGTCTGCAATTCAGGTCAAAGGTTGTTGACATTTGATCTCAACGAAAATTAAATTACATCCCTCTCTTTCATGTCTTTGAAGCAACGTGTTCATTGGCTGGAGCAGTGTATGGCTTCATGATGTCACTGCACGAAAAAAATGGATGAAACGAGAACCATGATTGTCTTCTGATGAGAAAAAAAGCAATCTTGCATCTGGATTCTTAAAATAACAGCCATGCGCCTGTTTAATGTCTTGTTTGATTCAACTGTCTATTTCTCTAGACAAACGCAGAGTGAACCCTCTGTGTAAATTGAGTAATACACTCATCAAACAGACCTGGCAAGAATTCTGTTGACAGTTATTATTAGTCTTTCAAGGACCCACCTACTCTCTGGAGGTCAGACCAGGCCAAGTCACAGACAGGGCCCAAAATCACACCCTCCTGCTGGGAAATGTCCCTCCGAGACACTGGGCAGGAGGGCGTGGGGTTGGCCTAGATATCACTCCAACAGCCTGGAATCGCTGCGGAATACACACACACGCGCGCGCTCACAGTGGTCTGTCGCCCACTGACATGCCTCAGTGTTTGTTCTACCAAAGATAGGTGTGAGCGAGCGAGCTAGCAAGCGGCGGCAGCCATATTTAGAATCGCACAATCATCCCCACAGCGGTGGACTGGGCAGCAGACACTTTGCAGGCGGGCAGGCAGAGATGTTCAGTGGTGGGCCGTGTGGTAATGATTAAAGCTAAGATCTGGGAGCCGAGCGCCAACTAATTCAGTTCGAGCTCTTAATGCAGCGCCAGCCCTGAGGTGGGCTGGATTTTTGAGGCATGGTGGAGTAATGACTTCAGCTGCCGCATTTGCAACTTTCATTATCTCTGTGCATATAAGCCTTGGCTTTTTCACTGACTTAGCTTCACACTCGGGAACACAGACAGTGCTAAACAAATGTGTAATTATGTGAAAATAAACATGTAATTACGTAAGAGTACCAACTTAGAAAATACTGAATAAGAACATGGATGATGTTAACAGTTTCTGTTCAAATTGCTGCATATTGAAGTTTAGCTTTCACCATACTTCTAACACACCATATACAGTATATGCCAGTGGAAACAAATGATTGAACATGAGAGGCAACTTTCAGGGACGGGATATGACAAAATATCCTGGCAAGGTCCCAGCAAGGTTCTGAGGTACTGTGTGAACTGCTGTGTGAGCACTAAAATGAAACGTCTGAGGTCACTGGTTAGTAATTCAGATATGTTCAGGCAGCGAGAAAAAAAAAACACCCCTGCTGCTGCACAACTATTATAGAAAGGCTGAATCAAGGTATGCAGTCATAGAGCTGAGGTCAAAGTACAAGCAGCCAATCTCACCGCAACATTCCCACACCCTTGACAGCCACCCCTCCCCCTACTTCATATTATCCTGTAATCCCATCAACAACCCACGGTGATTCACCGGCCTCCATCAGGATCAACATCCCAAGTCCCAAGAAGGGAGACGCAGATCCCAAATTGATTTGGTTTCGCACCCAATCTAATCAGCTGCAATCACTCACTTTTCACACCCTGTCTGGGGGCTGTCTGGGCACCTTGTGTGTGTGTCTCTGGAGTGATCTCCCTGATGAGGGAGAGAAGGTGGGAGGGAGGCTCCGAGCACTCACACTGTCCTCGCCACCTCTCCGCGCGTTTCGCAGGGCGGCGTGTGCGCAGTCGTTCGGGGGACCTGAAATAGACCTGCAACGTTACATCACATCTGCGCTCCTCCTGCTGGCGCTAGCCGCCCTCCCATCATGCTCTGCAGTTTGAGCCACCTCCAGCAGGAGCAGAAGGAGAGAAAGGAGGAGGAGGAGGAGGAGGAGGAGGAGGAAGAGGGGCAGGGAGGAGCCATTCTTGTCTCCTGTTTCGCACTGCATATCCCTGCACCTGTGCTATGACTGGAATTTGATATGAAACACCCCGGCCATTTCGTTTTCCACACCACAACAATGTTGTACACACCTCTCATGAATGTGACCCTGATCTTGAGTATTTATAGCTGTGGTTAAGAGTCGGTCACTGTGCTACATTCTGCTTAATACAAACCAAAATCTCATTTATTTTACAAAAAATAAGTTTTGATAAATAAAGAAAAACACACAACAAAGCAAAACAGGTGGTGGTAGCATAGTGGCTAAGGAGCTGGGCTAGCATGCAGTAGCGTGAAAAGTTGTGGGTTCAATTCTCGCCTTCCACCGTTGTGCCCTTAAACAATGCACTTTACAACGAGTTGATCTGGGTAGAATGGCCCTTGTAACATAATTTACATATGTAAGTTGCTTTGGACAAAAGCGTCTGCTAAATTAAGAAATGTAAATGCAAAACAAGCGGGAAATTTTCCATACCTATTACAACACTTTGGCATGACCCATCTTTCTCAATCTCGGGGTTAATCTTTCAGATAACATTGGAGGTCTGGGGAAAGAGAGGGAAATGACAGACGAAAGCCGAACGTGGCCGAGGGGCCCCATAGATCACAGTGAGCCAGGGAGGGTCTGCTTTAGTCATCAGCCTCCTCCTCTCCCCTGGGAGACAGCTTCAGAAGCACCGGCTATTTGTCAGCAATGGTGTGGACGTTCTATTCTCAACCCACAGTATACCTGCTCTGGCAGAACAACAATCTTCCTGTTTCCAAAAGCTGTCATACAGGTTGGTTAGCAAGCATGCTGAAAAAAGCTCTTCTCTCCATTCATGTTAGCCGACTGGCCCTTCTGTGAGCTGAGAGATCAGGCAGAGAGATAGGCACTATCTGTTGTGCTGTCAAAAGCTTGCCAGCGGATGTAGTCAGCTTTGCATTCAACTCCCTCTTCTCTGCTTTAACACTACCCTTTCTATTACTATTGTAGCACATATTCAGCGACTCACGAAAGCTTTAAGCAGCAATGGACCTTTTTAAACAATTCAGTACAGTACAATATGGAGGCATGTTTGCTGTTACTGGTATTACACGCACGTTGGCAACCTCGAGAAGGTGGTATTTATCTCGGCACACATGGAAGTTTTTAAGCCCTCGCCCATCTAGCACACTTTCAGGGAGGCCAAAACCACAAGCTGAGGGGAGCACTCTGTGATTTCGTCACCGCTGATTCCAGGAACACTGTTGCCTGTTATTTTTTTTATTTTTTTTTCCCCACTTCCGCACAGAGGATGCATCATCATCGCTGTATTGAGAGAGGACAGAATGGAATGCTCAATAAAAGAATGACATTCCAGGCCTCAGTGCCATGATGCGGTGTGAGTCAGGAGCCTGTGGCCTCTGTCACCCACTCACACCAGTGGTGGCTCTCATGTGCTCTTGTTTTCTTCCTTCCCCTTGTCCTTCCTTCTTTCCCTTCCTGCCTGCTCAGGCTGGATTTAACTGCTGTTCAGTCGTGTTAGCATCAATGCTATCAATGCTAAGCTATGGACTGTCTGTCTGACTCTCTTGGCCAGGCAGAGTGACAGACAGGCAAGTAGACAGCGCAACAGACAGACAGACAGACAGACATATACAGCAGCATGACTCATGCAGGCATGACTAGAGAGAGCTCACTCTCACTCAACCACTGCAGCAACCACATACCAGTTAAGTGTGGCCTGAATAGTCCACCTGCTCCCTTCAACAGCAGCTCTGGATCTCTCTGTGTGCGCACTGCCAAACATTCTGTCTCTCCCTGCCCTCAGCTCTCTCTCTCTCTCTCTCTCGTTCTCATCCTTCTTTGTGGACTACTGGTGTTCATGTCCAGCTGGCAGAGCTGTGGTCTCCGTTGTGTGTGTGTGTGTGTGTTTGTGTGTGTGTGTGTGTGTTTGTGTGTGTGTGTGTTTGTGTGTGTGTGACGACTATGGTGGTGACTGTCTACCACTCGTCATACCTCCAGCTTTATTGGTGCCCTGACATCAGCCTCCCAACTGACCTGCCTCCATGAGATAATATTTGGGAAGCACAAAGGGGCTTGGGTTGAAGCTGTGTGCCAAAGCAGGCCAGGGCCTAGACAGCCTCATAAATTAACATGAAGGACTGTTATGTTACTGAAACTTTACTGAAGTAACTACATTTGCATTTGTGGTTCATCATTAATAATAAATAAAATTATAATATAAACATGCAAAATCGGTAATCCAAGTTAAGAAGCAGTCTAACAAGGGCTGTGACATGATATCTCAACATATCATTCTCATGACATATGCCGAAACTCCAACATAATTGTGCTCAAGAAACAACGGCCCTCTGAATAAGCAAGAATACGGCAGTAAGGGCAATGAGCATGACACATAACAAATTATGAAAATGTCTCCTCTGACTAAACCAAACGTGTAAAGGGGTCACTAGACCACTAGTGTTATAGATGGTGAAGGGATGATGCGCATAACGGAGATGGAGACGAGGTATTTCAGTTACTCATCATGAGAGGCACGCTAAAGGTGTTTAATGATAAATCACACCACTTCAAAGTTGCGACTTCAGCTGCGCTTAACATCGCAGACATATTAAAATTCACAGTAAAACGGAAACCTCGCTCGTTCTGCAGCCTAGAAGGCAATATCGCACATTATCACTCATGAGTACTGACAGGCTGGGCCGCGGAGTGAGCTACAACACAACACATACACGCGTTTTCTTCACATCATGTGATTTCTGCGTATCGGTAGACCGGTTCATAGAATTTAGAGAAAACAAGTGGGCATTTTGAATAGACCTATGGGCTATTTTTTGTGAATGGTTTATTACAAATGACACTACAGGAGCTTGTAGGCTACGTAGGAGAACGAACGATATACCTTTGAAGGACAGCGGTGTTTTTTCTGCTCAAACTGCATCACATTCACCCAAGCTTCAAACTAACTCTTGTAGTGACAGGTTATGCAGTAAATCACTTGCTCTATCAAATACAAAATCCCAAATAAGAAATACAGGTTATTACCCCATATTTATCATTACGTAGCCTATCAGGTAGGCCTATGTTCAATTAAACTCCAAAGTCAAATCGATAACCTACTCCGTTCGGAATGTTACGCTTACATTCGCATGCGCCAGTCATGCATATGGTGCTTTAAATGCGCTTCGATTACCATCTGAAAAACGCAACAGAATGGACACTTACCCTTAAGGTCTTCTAGAATCGACGATAGTCTCTGTATATGCTCTGTGGAGCCTGATTTTAGAGATCCAGAGAATGAATAATGCAGTGTCACTTCATTCTGGGTAGGAAAAACAATTCAAATCTGTCCCAAGCAGCACACGTAAGCCGACAGATCCAAAACTACGTTCTATGATGAGGGTCCAAACCTTTAGACATTCCCGAAATATACTTGTGGGACCCTACTTTCCCACGCAGTGTCCGGTACATTCCCACACACGAAAGATCAGGCAGGGTAAGTTTGTGTCTTCTGCCGGTAATTCAGTTTCTCCACAGCCGACTGTGCGCCCCGCCCATGGTCACGGAGAATAGTTATGTTGAAGGACAAGCCTGTCAAATGCAAACACCAATCGGCATAGACCTAGGAGGTGTTTCTTCGCTCAACACACCCATGAGTACGGGCGTGACTAAGCAAGAAAACCTTGTTCTGCTGAGCTTGGGAGTCGGGACATGGAAGTCTGTGGGTTAACAAACCTATAACGATCTACGAGCTGTTTTGTTAAAGTTACCTGGCAAACCCTATACATCCGTTTAATCTTAATACGTAGACCAGCATTGCATTTAACAGGGAATTAATCATGTAGCCTACAATATTATATAATATATCCAAGGCGCACTATATAGGCTAGGCGTAAAAAAATAAAAACTATAGGCTAGGCGTAAAAAAATCAATGTTAACACTCACACACACGCGCGCACGCACACACACACACACACACACACACACACACTACATACATACAAGTACACATGTCAGACTGGCCTTTTCAGATATATGAATGTCACATGATGATGTTGAAAAGAGGTTGGCTACCATAAAAACAATAGGAACAAATTAGACAACCACCATGAGATAGTTTAATCAAGAAATAACATAAAATACTAAATAAATAATTAAATAAATAAATAACAGAAGTTAGTTGTCTTCAAAGAGAAACAGAACAAACCTTGGGTATATGCACAAATGTTTAACCTAACCGTAGATGTAAACCCCCACAGGGTAAGTATCCAGGAGGTTAAAAATGAAGGGGCAAAATAATTAACCTTCCGGAGCAGGTTACCTCACCAGTGGATAGCTAATGCCCAAGACAAAAGAAATCAAATTTACATTCTGTGACATAGTGACATTTTTTTTCCCTCTCAGACATCATTGACATTCTCACCATATTTGCCTCCAGGGACTTTCCCAGTATGCTCCCATGGCTGTGTACTTATCCATCCTAATTATGAGGGCTTACTCTCCAAATACGGCTGTCACTCCTCTGGCACCTTCACTAAATCTATCACCACACCATCCATCACACAGCTCATATCACCCATACTTAGTTACAGTGTTGTGTTCCCAATCTAATTTAACAATTATAGTATTAGATAGGGCTATGTGCAGTGATGGTGATTTGTCTATTGTGAGGCTTAGACTTCTGCAGGCTGAGATCCAGAGAGCATAGAAGTTTCAGAGGAAAATCTATCAGAAGTGGCTCTCACTACCTGTTCCACTGAGATCAAACCTTTGGGGTTAACTGTGTTACACAGAGGTACTGCCATATCCTACTGGCATCCACTACATATGTATGCACTCTTTTACGTTTAGTCTCGCACAATGTAATGTTACCTTGTGTTGTTACCTGTTTTTCTTTTTAAATTCTAATTTCATTTGACACAAATTAGAAGTGCACCTCTAATTCTGTTGTTTGCTCTGCTTACAATGACAATGAAGTCTTTTCTATTCTATTCTATTCTATCCTCAAAATATCAGTAGCCTTTCTTAGCTAATGCCTCTGCATCCCACATACCCACCTGAAAACTAAGTTCTGCAAATGTGGGGAGAGCGCAGTGGTTCACTTCCTTTTTTGTAAGCACCAGTGCAGAAAGTATGATGTAAAGGCAGACGATGGGTGTGAACAGTGCTTCTTCCCCCCTTGGAGACTGAGAACTCTGGTTTGTCTAAATGAGAGGGGCTCGGCCATTCCATCATGTTCCTGGTGAAAGTTCATCCTCACAGAGGGGAGCTGCCTGCTGAAAAGCAGGAGGTGCAGAAGGCAGAGGAATCGGGAGGTGACGACGGGCAACGTCTGCCGTCTGCAGACGTCTCTGAATATGACTCCTGGAAAACAGCAGCCCAGGGGCCAGGCACCGCTCAAGACATCCGCTCCCCAGAAATGGAGGCACTCTCCTGTGACAGTTTCACTTTCAGAGACATGTGTCAACACTGCAGCACACCAAAGGCCAAGACTTCTTCTTACTGAGCCACTGAAGGAGAGAGAGAGAGTGTGTGTGTTTCTGTGTGTGTGTGAGAGAGAGAAAGCAATTTATTCAACCCTTTTCACAATAATGCAGCAAAGAGCTCAGCAGAGCACCATTCTGATGAAAAAGCACAGTTACAGCTCCATTCCTTAAAATATCAGCATCAGTCTGTGTCCTGCTTCTTGCACTGCCAGGGACACGTTTGACATAAAGAGAGTCAGGTTGTAACATTGCAGGAGATCAAAATGTGGCCTTCACGGCTGTGATTGAGGTTCCATGGTGAGTGGGAGAGCCATGCAGCCCGGGCCTCGGAGATGTAAGCTGCTGAACAGGGGGGAGGGGGCGGGTGAGCAGCAGGTTGCCTAGCATCCCCTCCTCTGCACCGACTCTGAGTCACTCTTCCCAGGCACGCAGGCAAGGACGGCCCGCCATCGCGTCACGACAGGAGAATGGCTGCCCAAACAGAGAGGCCGTTTTAGCACGAGGCGTCCCTGGCGTCAACCAGCGCTCTGCCTGGAGTTTCCAGCCATAAATTTAAAACACACACACACACACACACACACACACACACACACACACACACACACCATGATGATGGCACCTGAAACATGAACTGCTCTGGTTCTGCTGGCAAAATCAAATAGGGATCCAAACTAAATGAATTTTCTCAGAAGATGCATTAGAGCACGGTGCACAGGTTCCAAAGGTGTGCAATGAGATGTGAGGGGGTCTACTGGGAGCTGCTGATTAATATACCATAGGTCAGTAGTAATTAATGTGGTCTACACTGGGGCCCCTGTGGATCCAGGAGAGGGGTGGTGAGGGTAAAGAGAGGGGGGTTAAGCTGGGCTACAGACCACGCTGGATCTGCAGCAAGCAGACCTGGGAGAGCACTCAGACTCCCCTGAAACGGCATTCGTCAGCGGCAGAGCGGAGAAGAGTGTTGCGCGAGAGCCGCATTTCAACCCGGGGGCCGAGGCAGCTGGCCCATAAAGTGTTTCCTCAGCAGGCCAGCTGACCAGAAAAGTGGGGTGCAGCTCTCTTACTCTCTCCGTCGCTTTCCAAAGCCCGACGCTTAGGCGGCTGTCATCCTCCCTTAACAGCTCTCACCAAGGACTGACGAATGTCCACAAGCCGCTGATTTGTCACCGTGAGTGGCAGTTTGATGCTTTTTTGAAAGGCTTGTGCCACGGCACAGAGAGAACCATCAGAGCCTGAACAGACTCACGGAATGTCATTTCCATCTGAGCCCCTGCTCTGAAAACAGCAGCGTTCTTACACAAATAAACAGAGGAAGAGAGCAACGGGAAAAAACGAGAGCGCTGCACCCCACATTGAATCTTAATCATGCATCGAAATCAATGAATGGCCACCATGGCCTGCAAGAAGTGCTAAGCAGGGACAAACCTGCTCAATATCTCGCTTATAGTTCCTCCTTGTGCAACTTACTGACTCAGCCCTGGGCCATGAATAATTCAGAGGCAGGAGGCAGCTTCATACTGTAGTGTGGCGTGTTGAACTGGAGGGTCAGCAGGCAGTGGATTGTGCTGACATGCTCCAATAACGCCGCGCACACAGGAGTGTACAGCGCAACCACGGGAGCTCCAGGAGCCAGGCTGCCCAGGTCCCCAGTTCTGTCACCACACGACTGTCTGTGAACCATTGTTCCTTTTCTACTCATCAGAAAACCAGTTATGTTGTTGGACCGCAGCCAGGAGCTGCTGCACGCATGCATAGTGCGGCTAGCTGCCTTGATGTCAAGTGCCTCCGCTCCTGCCCCAAAACCTCAGTGGCGCACATGCAGCAATTCAAGTTATTACACAACTGTAATCACATTATACTGACATGGGAAGTAAAAGTGCCACTGGATCAGTGTGAATGTCCATCTGTCTAGCGGCATACGCATAACAAGTTAAAGAAGTCATAACGATGGCCAAGGGTCATGAAATTTTAATGCATGCAGACATCCAATATCCTTTAATCATGTTAATTAAACACAGCTCCACTGCATGTTCTGAACAAAAGCACTGAGGAGCATAAAACATTTAAGGGGGAAACTCTGTGGCCCTCTCAAAGAGGCGGCAATATCAAGCAAAGCAGCCTGGGGCAGCTGGGAAGACAAACAAGAGGGTTAAAGATTAAGCAGGGAGTGCTGAGTGGACCTCTCCCCTCATTCAGATAAGGCGACGGGCAGCAGGCAAGCAGACAGGCAGTCGGACAGGCTTCCTCAGCAAGCCCAGCACCTGCTGTTCGAGCTTGTGTCTGCGATTGCAGGTCTGCAGGTGTGACATTAGGAAAGAGGGCCGTTATCAGAGACAGCCAGAGACTGTGTGGTCGGAGAGGGTGGGTGTGGGGGGTCGGCAGTGGCAGCTCCTACGCGCCAGGTTCTGATCTAGACAATAAGTCCCAGCCTGTCTCTGCAAACCGATATGACTAACAAATGCATTCTCTTTGGAGCCTCTGCAGAGGATGACATTCAAATGCTTTAAGAGGGGAATGTGCCAGCACCGCGAGAACAAAATGCATATGTCTTCAATTTCCGCAACATTCAACACATTGTTTCCTTTCAACCTTGGATCTGATATCTCCCAACCATCCAAACATACCAGTCCACATTCCTGTCTAGGCTATTTAATAGGGCTTGAGTGCATTTTTTCATGTGTGTGTAAGTGTGTGTGTGTGTGTGTGTGTGTGTGTGTGTGTGTGTGTGTGTGTGTCAGAGAGAGAGAGAGAGAAAGAAAGAGTATGTGTATGTGTGTATGTGTGTGTGTGTGTGTGTGTGTGTGTGTGTGTGTGTGTGTAGCTGGATCCTACCCTTGGAGAAGAATGAATAAGCACAGGCAGGTCAGCCAGCTGTTTCTCCTTCTTCTCAAACAGACTGCCAGAAGTGTGTGTGTGTGTGTGTGTGTGTGTGAGATTACCAAAGGTGCATTTGTCAGAACTCCTACCAAGCAGATAGGGAGGAACTCACCTTCTTCTCCTCCACCTGCACCTCCACACAGCACTACCCAGCACCACCACACACCTCCACACCGCACAGCACCACCCAGCACCATGTCCATATCCCAGGTCACCTGCACACCACCCCTGAGTAAAAGAAGGAAAAAAGAGCCATTAAACATTATGATGCCACATTAAACATTCATCACATCCAACAGATGGAATTAATGAGAAGATGTCACCACAGAAGTAAGACATGCATCACCCTCTTTCTTTGATAATGACTTTCTTGTCAGCTCACATCCAAAGACCTGCACTTAGAGACACATAGTTTACAAGACTGTGCAGTCTTTAGAGAGGACATTATCTCCATAATAGTCCAAAAGATGTTTCATAAATCAGCTGCCTAAATATTGATTGTTCCAAGTAGAATCAATATTTTAACGTTTGCGGTTTCACATTCCACCTTAAAACTACTGTTCCCAAACCGGTTAGGACCAAATAAAAAAAAGGTTAATAAAGTTCTATGTAGGGTTATGTGCAATGTTAAAATACAAAATATGAGTAACTGAATTTGAATTAACTTGTTTTTCACAATTGCTAAAACACTAAACTCCATTCTCTGAACCAAATTATCAGTTGCCTGAACACATTTATTGAATCGATCCCTCTTTTGGCAAAACCTTAAACAGTTTTTGCATATAAAACACAATTTGTAGATCTCATAGACTCTTTTTGCAAAACTCTAAACACATTCTCATGCAATAAGACACATTTTTCATTGTGATGCACTTGATGCACGAGTGGCAAAAGGTAAAGAAATAGAACACAGATGTCAAATGTTACTGTAAACACAACTACTCAAAATTGATCACACTTGTTTCATATGATGTGACACAACCAATATAAGCTAGTTCAGAGTGTTGAACTGAACAGGTTGCTGAACAGTGCAGGTTCATATCAACAATGGACAGAAACTATTAGTGAGGCATTCAGAGTAGGGACTACATTGTAGGTTGTAGACTGTGATGTACTCAGAGCCGGACAGTAATGGAGTACATTTAGTACAGTACTTGAGTACAATTCTGAGGGATCTGTACTTTACTCGAGTATCATTTTTGGGGAGTACTCATGACTTTACTCAAGTACATTTGAGAGGCAAATATTGTACACGAGTACCCGTTACTACTTCTAAAAAAAAAGGAAAAAAGAAAAATCTCGGAAACCCTCAATTTGTTGTTTCCCTCTCAAATGTGATTGGATTGTGCAGGCGTCACTGATTGGGACAGCCTATCAGCATAAATGTAAGCACTGTGGTAGTAGTAATGCAATATTTAGAAAATGTAGGCTACTCTTGTACTCTTGATACTCAAGTACTTAAGTAGACATCTGACTGTTGTACTTTTACTTGTACTTGAGTAAAATTTAGCAAAGGGTATCTGTACTTTTACTCAAGTAATGAAGCTGTGTACTCTGTCCGCCTCTGGATGTACTTATCATAATTCACAATTCTCATTAGCTTTTATACATTTAGGCTTTTTCTTTGTAGCCAACGAATGAAGACATTGGTTGCTAGCAAGGTCTTTTATTGTCAAACAACAACAAAAATGTACTAAACAGCATACAATAGTATAGCTTACACAAATCATTTCTGTAACAGGAATATGGCTACAACCTTTATGAAAAGTTAGCCTATATGGCAAAAACAGACTTACCATTAGCCTCAATCATTGAATTTGTATAAAGAACATACTGTAGCTAGCTGGCGACTTTCAAAATCAGTTTACATCATTGGTTCCCAAAGACTGGGTCGCGACCCACAGGTGGGTCGTAGGAGATTTCATTTGGGTCACCAGCATAGCCTAGTGACAGTTTATGTTGTGTAATACCCCTAGCTTATACCTTATATAGCTTAGGAAAGCTAACAGCTTTCTATTAGGATCTACAGTAGTTTGTTAACTACCACAGTCACGAGTTGGGTCGCGATAGTCTGTCATTTTTAAAAAGTGGGTCCCCAGAAAAAAAGTTTGGGAAACACTGGTTTACATGATAGACTCAAACATGAATTAAGTTGATCTCTAAGACCGACATATAACACAGCACAATATTTACTGCTCTGGTTGCAAATAGACACATTTCACTTTTAAGGTTAACTTTATAGAGACACAGTTCACTGCCTTCAGGCATCCAGACATGCGTAAACTCTGCACCTGTTATCAAGAATAAAATATTTTCAATTTTCAATTTTAATAACAAAATAAATAACGTTGTTAACCAGTTACCATTATTTCAAATACACGTTCTATTCAACATAAAAAAAATAAAGGTTCTGGTTTTGTTTTTGCTCCTAACATTCAATTGTTCCATGAACCGGTTCAAAGCCTTAATTTTTAGGTGTAGGTATTTTTGTAGGTATTTTTGGTTCCTGCTGAACAATGTATTCCAAAAGCCTTTAACAAAATTCTCACAGTCACATGGAGACTGCTGCCAGCTGAATAGAAATAAAATGAAGTACTTCTGCAGAAGGATAATTGCATAAGGAATCCCTAGATACACTGCGTAAAGAATGTTCCTGCACTTGGCGCTCAGCTGAAAGGACTACAATGGCTGTCCTATTTTCCCTCGTGAAAATAGAAGCGTATAGCGAAGCAAGGCGAAAATGGGATGAGAGAAGCAGTGAAAGAGCGGCCCCGCTGCACTAAAATAAGCTTCTGAAGTAAATCCATGTCAATACATTTTCACAATGGAAGGAGAGCCAAAAAGTTAGCCACTTTTGTGGATAATAGGTTAATAAGTTGTGCAAACAGAGCTGTAGTGTGTGTGTGTGTGTGTGTGTGTGTGTGTGTGTGTGTGTGTGTGTGTGTGTGTGTGTGTGTGTGTGTGTGTGAAGGTGATAGAGAGGGAGAGAGAGAGAAAGAGAAGGGGGGGTAGAGGGATAGAGAGAAACAGAGATGGAGGGAGAGAAGAATAGATAGAGAAAGAGAGCTTTAGTGTGTGAGAAAGCAATGGAGAGAGGGATACAGAGAACAACAGACAAAGATAGATGAGTGATGGATAGATGGACAAAGAAAGGTAATGAAAGAGAAATAGATAGAGGGAGAGAAAGGCATAGATAGATAGAAAGATAGACATATATATAGAGAGAGAGAGAGAGAGTTAGGATTCTAAGCGTGACCGTGACAAGAGAGAGAAAATGATATTTTATAGAGAAAGAGAGAGAGCGAGTGAGTGAGTGAGTGATTGAGAGAGAGAGTTAGAACCTAAGCAGTGACTGTGGATAGAGAAAGAGAGAGAGTGAGTGAGTGAGTGAGTGAGAGAGAGAGAGAGAGAGAGAGAGAGAGAGAGAGTTAGAACCTAAGCAGTGACTGTGGATAGAGAAAGAGAGAGAGTGAGAGAGTGAGTGAGAGAGTGAGTGAGAGAGAGAGAGAGAGAGAGAGTGAGTGTGTGTGTGTGTGTGTGTGTGTGTGTGTGTGTGTGTGTTAGGACCAAAGCAGTAGCTGTGGAATCTGTGATTAGTAACGCCTGGTTCTGTTTGTCAGCTGACGGAGATATCAGGTTAAATTTAGAAAAGGTTCAGTGAGGCAAACACAACTTATGGTGTTAGAAGACACAGCCATCCCAAAGCTTCCACTGTCTGCCCTCAAATTCTCAGCAAAGCAAAAATGATGTTTGGCATAGAGAAAAATTCTACCTTGAGGTATTGAATAGGATGGAATATTTTCAATCATCAATGTCATCATATCCTGTGATGGCTGGAAACACATGATGATCAGTCTTCTTGGCTGGTGTGTTGTTATATGAGCCAGCTCCTGAACACATGACAATAGTGCAAGATGAAACAAAACAGATATGGAAAGTGTGATGAAAGACATGCATTATTTAAGACTCCTAATCAGCCCTGCACCCCTGCCTTAGTTTCCAGGTAGCATCTGATTCCACAACAGCCCTGACCTTACAGCACAGGAAGAGACTAACAGTGATGTAACGATGATGTAGCGATGCGACAAAGTTCAACTAATCACAGCTTTTGAGATGACCAGTGATGTGCAACAAGTGAATCGAAGGATGTCTGAATGCAGCTTTAGTCTGACCAATCTGGTGGGAACCTTGCCTGTACAATAGCAACTACTGTACATGACTACTACATTTTATTTATAAGCGCCTAACGCCTTAATTCACTCAAGGACACTGTACAATTAAAAAGGACGTTAGACATACAGACAGAAGCACAAACACAGAGGACACTGAACAATTAAAAGTTCAAGGATGTCTATACTACATACAGATAGAGGTACAGACACAGAGGACAACTATTTACAAACTATTTCATGATGACTACAGACAAAATCCGTCCCACAGTCTGTCTGCTATGGCCTGAGATGCATGGAACCCTGCCATCTGTGTGTGTTTACACTTAAATCATAATAATCACGTTAGCAGCACCGTCCACTATTGGGCGAACACACCTGCACCAGCGGCAAGGTCAGGTTTCCTTTCATCTCTTTTTAAGGCTTGCCTCATAAATCTTTCAGGCTTGTTCATATCAGGCATCTGATGATGTCGGAAAAAACACACATTTAAACATTGAGTGTATGAGGGGATCCAGTCACAATTTTTGACCTGGCAAGACTAGTCTCAAGTCAGGTGTTTCAGGTTCGACAAGATTCCCAGGTTTAGCAAATAGCAGATCAAAGTTAATGTCATTACCCATGGGGGTGGTGTGTGTGTGTGTGTGGGGGGGTATTCAATAGAAAATGATAGTTGGCAACCCAACCCAGTCAGTTAAACATACTGATGTGTTTGAGGATGTGGTATGGTGGAGAGCAGCTGTGTGTGTGTGTGTGTGTGTGTGTGTATGTGCGCGCGTGTGTGTTTGTGTTTGTGATGCGTGTGTGGGTCCCTCTGGAGTCCTTGACGCCCCTACAGAGGAGTATTATCAGAGCTTGGTGTGCCAGAAATCAGGAGCCCAGGCCCGAGCTCATCACTGGCTGATGATGGAAGCGTCTGCCAGACCGCAACCAGCCTGCCAGCCGATCTGCTGACACTCATGTGAATCGCAGCCAAAGCATTACAACAATGGCTCCGAAGTCGGCAGCCGACACCACACACTGTACGCATGACACAATCAGCCAGCCATCCCTGGCCTTTTCCCAGGCTGTGCTGCGCTGCACTCCTGCGGATTTTTGAGTCTGGTTCCCACCCATATGTCCCACAGCCAGAAGCCATAAGGCACTTATAGTGAACCAAAGCAGCACGGCTATTTTTGAGTACACTACACTACCTCCTACACAAAAAAGAAGACTTAAGTTGCCCCCCCAGTGGGTTTATGGCAATCATATTGGTTCTATGTGATTATTTGGAATGTTCCTCTGCAAATCTTACACACTGAAATGGAAGTAAATGTGGGGACACACTGTAAAAGTATAAGTGGGGGGACACACTTGTTAATGTATGGCTGTCTAAATCTGTGTCATAAGATAACCCAATAGCAAGTGATAAAAGTTACACAGGGACAGTTGCCATGACATCATAAAAGCGAGCTGGGCAAGTATTCCATCTTGGAATGTTTATAGCATCCTTGGGTTACTGGATGGTGTCAGCTTCCCCACGAGAAACCTCCCGCGTGCCCCCTGCCTATTTCAGCACCCATTACACATGAGCCCAGCAATCCCTGAAAGTGCAGCTCTCGCTGGCCGGCCTCCAGCGCTCTGTCTACCTCTGACCCAAGAGTAGGGGCTACTCGGTTCACTTCACACCCAAACAACCAGATCATCCTCTGTCACTCAAACCTCTCCACATGACCCCTCACCATTTGTTCAGCCGATGTCTGAAGGACAGACAGCCTTAAAGGTCCAGTCCACTATTCTAATCCTATCTATATTTTTGTTTACTGTTTTTACTGTACTGTGTACATTAAAAAAAAAGAGAGAGAGAGGCCTGGTTATGCAACTGGGGAAACATAGCTTGGACCAAGCCATAAACAATTCCAGCCAATCATCACCTTGTTTCAGGACCGAAAAAGAGAAACAGAGAAAGGTGTGTTTGATTGGCTGTTGAACTGAAATACCAACAACTTTCGCCACAATTATGGACTCTGTCATTAAGGTGGTTTTGTGACTGCTTGTTTCATCTAGATACAAATAAAAGCCTGTCTCTGACACAAAAATATTAGAGAGCAAAGAATATGCAAACAACGGAACAGTTCATAAATGCAGAGGCACAGGAGTCCTTAATCTGCAATCTAATATGTCATCCTCTCTCAAAGAAGAAATGAATTCATTATAATGGTGTTCCAGTAGCAAGTCCTGTTTGCCCTTCTGTGGCTGATCGTTGCTATGTAACCTGCTGCAGCCACTTAAAAGCCCCTGTTTCCCATGTGCAAAGCTGCCTTGGCAGAGTTTAAGAAGAGGTCTGTGGGAGATCCATAGACCAGAGGCCCTAGCCTCTTTTCCAGTCCTGAGGCAACCCTACTTGGGTTGTCCCCAGAGACCAGATTGGGAAATGAGCCAGACGTTCAGTAGCACATCTGTCTCACCTTGCTCTTGGTGTTCACAGGAAGTCAAGTAAAGCCAGAGGTCTGTCAAAATCATCAAAGCGATCAAGCACACAGTGCTTGTGTTTACCTGTCAACAAAACCATTTCATGACTCATCAAAGCCAGTAGGCTACTTCAGAAAATAGAGCCTCACCTTATAACTAATTTCAAGAGTGGGACTACACTACCTGACTAATGAGAAAGAGAAAGGTGGGCTAATGAGCGTGCAGAGAACTATTGTGGCGAGCTTGCCCTCAGAAGGAGCTCTGCTTCACATTATGGAATGAATCAAACAGAGAATTCAATGGGGTTTTTTTTTTTAAAGAAAAAAAGAAAGAAACGTAAATCTCTGACTACTTAAACAGTTATTAGTGAAGACACTGTGTCACTGACGCGTAAAATACCCCTAGCCTTCATGAGTCTCTTCAAAAACGTAGCCATAGGGTCCCTCAAAATTCCACGGCACACATCAGACTATCAACAGTAGCCTAAATTTGGCACGGGCTCTTTAAGGAAATATCCCAGCATTCACTGCACATACAATAACAAACACTCAACCGTGCTTGAGTCGAAGCGTTTTAATTGCAGACCAGCAATTTTTACAAGGATAGGCTACAAAAACTGTTTTGGTTCGATTAAATTGAAACAGAACAGAATGCCGATGAACATTAACTAGATTCGCTTTAATTAGGCTACATTTCATGGTGAACAGTCTTTGCTAGCGTATTAAAATGCTAAGAGTAGTAGGCTAGTCTTAGGTTTTACCCGAGTGGAGATTCGTTCAGTTTTATATCGGAAACTCGATTCAGTAAAACCTGGAGTATCAAATTGCAACAATCCCTGACCGGCAATTGCAATAACGTTACGCAAGATTCACGACTGTTGGTCAGTCAAGCAGTATTAAAACACTGGGTTGTAGTTTGGCCATTTAATCGAGGAATTGTTAACCTTGTCTGGGTAGTGAAGTTACTTGTCATTGCCTGACATGCCAGCTCGCAAGAGAAAATCAGCCTCAGTTGAACACAAGACTGACACACAGTCGACAGTATTAAAACGTGGGAGGCAGTCTGTGGACAAGTCAAACGGGGCCGATGCTGAACATAATTTTAAGAGTCAGTACTTTTCATGTGAAAGTAATGGTCTCAAACTGGGACAAGAGTTTTTCAACCAGCCCTGTGTCTGCTTAGCCAAAGCCCTTATTGGCAAGGTGAGGAACAAGCTTTATTGTGACAGCATTGCAATATTAGCCTACCGAAATTAATATATCACGGTGCCATTATGTAGAACTGTGATTTGAGAATGTAGGTGTAAGTGTAGGCTACATGGGTTGTTACTGGGCACTACTGATAAGCATGTAAAGATTAAACAAGAAAACAAATCTTCATATTTAATATGTCTGCCGTGGCCATTCTTATCATTAGACTCAAAACATCACTTATGCAAGCTAAAAATAGATTGATGCTGGAAGTCCTTGAATTTTGAGCACTCTTTGAACCACCTCATGCAGAACTTGTGTGCCCTGGAAAAATCTCTAACAGCCCAAAGCAAGCAAACAAGACATCACCATTCATTTAAATGCAAGGAGACAGTCCTCATTAGCAGGCAGCGCCACGATTCCTTAGTTTCCATTAGGGTCCTCCGGCACAATAACCCTCATGTTTATGTGTTCAATTTAACAATGCCTGGATGAGTTGGGGGGAAATTTATGAAAACAGTAATCTTGTGGGATGGCATCCGGACGGAATGTCTGGCTTAATAGGTTGTGACGCTAGTGCTTCCCCCTTGTGTGACTGTGCATTCTTACAGCTAACCCACATAGCCATCATAGTGAACACACAGCAGGTGAGGACTGACTTGTGGTTTTCACACTCTGTTGGTCCCTGTGCTTTGGTCTAAAATGTTTTCAGCCACTCACGATAGAAAGGCCACAGCTCACATGCGCCATCTACTGGCTACGTTGTTTACAATGAGCAGGGATGATTGTGTCAATTTATATCACTTGAAGTGATGTCTTATGAAGCTCAGTACATCAATATCATCACCAGTCTAAAACAACACAATACATGTTATAAAGACAAAGTGGATGCACAAACAGTAAACATGCGGTGTTTGAGTGTGTGTGTGTGTGTGTATTAGGTGCTGGTGAGGCGCTGTGCTAATGGGGAGGAGCTGAGGGGAAGAGTGGTTGAAACTGAAGCTTACCTGGGGGGTGAGGACAAGGCCTCCCACTCGGCTGGCGGGAAGCGCACGGAGCGCAACCTGGCCATGTTCATGAAACCTGGCACCATCTATGTCTACCCAATCTATGGCATCTACCTCTGCATGAACATCTCCAGTCAGGGTAAACCAGCCACACTCTGCCAACTCTGTTGAGCCAATGGCAGGTTATTTTCATTAATGTAGCATTACCGCAAAACAAACACAGGCGCAGGTTACATAAGGTTTCTAAAGCTCTGATGAATTCAGCTGCTTTTGTTCTGTGTGGCATTTTCCTTTCCTGAGTGTTATTCATTAGAAAGGGCACATCAGATGTCATGAGTTAAATATTATTGGTTTTGGAACACTTGTTTGGGAGCCACACACACACACACACTGGGAGGAAGGAGACACCATGGAGCCTGGCTCACCGCCCTGGTGGTGGTTGAGGGAGGTTCCCCCCATTCACTGTAAAGCACTTTGCTTACCTATGTAACAATATGTAAATGTCATGCATTGACCGGTGGTGGAGTGTGTTTAGCTTCTGTGTGTGTTGCACAGGGGAGGGAGCAGCAGTGCTGCTGCGCGCACTGGAGCCCTTGCAGGGCCACACAGTGATGAGGCAACTTCGAGGGGCCCGCAGGCGGGAGGGCTCGCGGAGCCTCAAGGACAAGGAGCTCTGCAACGGGCCCTCCAAACTGTGCCAAGCCCTAGACGTGCCCCGGGCCTTTGACCGCAGGGACCTGGCAGACGACGCCGAGGTGTGGCTGGAGACGGACCCTGGGGAGATGCCACTGCAGGAGGGCGAGGTGGTGACCTCCACACGCATTGGCATCGAGTCCCACGGGGAGTGGGCGGCCAAGCCGCTCCGTTTCTACCTGCGCGGACATCCCTGCGTCAGCGTTTTGGACAAGAGGGCAGAGGAGCCTGGTCAACAGACTTCTGTAGAACTGACCACAATCTCTGAGAAGTCCATTTCTGAGTAATAATTAAATTATTTGTCCCTCCTTCACTCAGTCTGTTTTGTGTTTCTTTTAATTATGATAATTACAGCTTGCACATACTAATATGTGTAGTAGTTCAGTTTGTCTGTCATGGTGTGGACTGCAAAACTACAGTTATTCAGTTAGCCCTACTGTATTGAGGCAAGTGTGCTATAATGAACTAAATCCCACCTGATAACGATACTGTTTCTGATCGGGTTTCTTTATGTCTCAGGGATATTTCAATTTGGATGAAAGATTGACATCTTCAGCTTAATCTCTCGCAAGTGGAGCTTTTGGTGTTCCCAATTAATACAGTTATTCCTCAACAGATCAACATCCATCTTGGCTCATCTGTACTGACCCCAACCAAATCGGCACGTAACTTGGGTGTCACAATTGATGACTGATATTTCTCTGAGCATGTATCTTCAGTCACAAAGCCATGTTGGTTTATCCTTTACAACATCAGGAAGATCATACCTTATCTGACACAGTATGCCCAGGGATGCCCAGTCAACACAGGTCACACTATGTGATAATCATGCTTTGTGATTGGCATCTTTTTTTCACAGCAAGATGCCTTAAATCTGTTGATCATTATGTCATATTTCAAGTCTCAATCTGTCCATTTCTTTCCACAAAACTCATAAGTCATAATTTAAGGGGTTATTTTTTCTTCGGGGGGGCTGTGCCCAGTGGCTCATAATCCGTCCATGAGTATACCACATCTTATGCAGGCAATGTTTTATTCCAAACCAGACTATTGCAATGCATTGTTAGCTAGCCTACCTGCTTGTGTAGTAAGACCATCACAGTTAATAATTCAGAATGCAGCAGCATGTCTGGTCTTCAATCAGCCAAAGACGACACATGTAACATTGTTAGTTACACTTCTTTGGTACCCTGGAAATCCAAGAGCACAATCTTAATGTTTCTAAATTACCAGGGTCTGGATTTTCCAGGCTACTTGGCTTCTTAGCAGAAGAAACAGCAGCTTCACATAGTGTTATGACATCTAGTGTTCAACGCAAAGAACTGCATTTCATTAGAGAGATTGGTAGGTTCCGGACACAGAGTCACAAACACACACACATAAACACACACACACACACATCCACATGCACAGACACACGCATGCACACACGCACACATACACAAATGCACACGCACACACACACACACAGGCACGCACACATATACACAAATGCACACGCACACACACACACAGGCACGCACATACTATCGGTAACTACAATTATAACGGCTGATAAATAATTACAAATTTAGTAAAGGAAAACCGAATATTGATTCTTCATTTAGGCTGCATTTCCAGTATTGGTGTTACATAGTTTGTCCACTAGATGGCGCAGCGTCTTGCTGCAAGACACAATGTTACTAGACTTCTTACTCACTTACTTCCTACAAGGATAACACGAGTAGCTTACGGCAGAGAATATCTAACAAGGGTAGAATGAGTTTCACATGAAATGTAATTCCCATTTCTTCTTGAAGCCAAAATAAACCTGAGAATGTTTATTGGTTTGGTATTTGCTGCAGGTATGTTTAGGGACTGTAAATTAGTTATAAACTGGAGCCACCTGGAGAGATTTTGAGTTCTTTAATCAAAAGTTGCATGACTCTCCCCAGCCTGCAAGATATTTTTCAACAACCCTCCAGCAGTATTTTCAAAAATGACATGATCATCCTCCCCGTCAATTGTCAATGTCTTCAGCCGCTCTTAGGCGCTATGAAAAACGCATCAACTTAGGCTAAGGCTACCATCCTATAATCAACCTCTGCTTTCTGATCTTACACATCACACTTCACCAAGATGGTGGCCATTTCAGTAGGCTAGATTTACTCATTAACATTGTTGTGGAAACACAATAAGCATGGAAACTAAATGCACACTTCCAGCAACTGCATTAGCCTACTTGAAAAGTTACTCCTCTAGTAAGTATTCACATGAAATAAAACAATAAAGCATTGAGACCATGCAACAAAGCACACTGGTTACAGTTTTTTCTGAATGCTTAAACACATTTTTTGTAACTATGGCTTTTTTTGCAAAACTCTACACACAAATGGCAAAACCACTCACTGAGTTCGCAAAACTAAAAGCACAAACACTGCTTTGCACTCAGTTTGCAATTTTGTAACACACACTTTGCACAACTGTAGGCACAATGGCTATTATTTACACTATTTTGCCAACTCTCTGGCACACTTTCTCATGTGAAAACTGTTTTAGATAATTAGTTCACTTTGCAATCAGCCTAAGCACTATAAATAAGCCACAGGTAATGTACAATGGGTAACGATGGAGTGAGCAGGAAGAGTGAGAAGAGAAAAACAGACAAAAAAAATCAGTCTACATGTGGGGATATTGTCATGTCAGGCCTGGATCGCCATTCCAGAATATATTTTTCCCGGTGCCTTGGACTAGGACATTGCATGTGATGTAGACAGAATTTTGAGAGAGACAACCCGATGTAGACTGATTTGTTTTGTCTCAGTGAAATGCTATTTTGTGTTTTGACTTGGAAAAACCCACTTGTGTTTGTTTTGATGTGTGTAAATAAACACAATACTTGAAGTTGGGATCCCTGTATGTTTACAGAACTATGACAAAAGTATGACCTCAAACTGACATAGTCTACCTTGTGCACAGAGAAAGCAAAAGCCAGATGTGTTTTTTATTCATACCATCAGTGTGTTGTTGGCACATTGTGTGCTTACTATTGTGATGGCTTGTGTTTACTGTTAGATACGAAAACACCATTTTTACGAAGGTGTGAAGAGTTAAGCAAGGTGTGTTAGCTTTTGCAAGAGAACTACAATGTTTTGCTGACTGGGTGAGAGGTTTTGCCATTTGTGTGTAGAGTTTTGCAAAAAAAGCCATAGTTACAAAAAATGTGTTTAAGCATTCAGAAAAAACTGTAATAACAAATTCAACACATGAACTTGTTGCTATGGACTCGTCTCTAGGCTTCCTCAGTCATTGTAAAGCTGCCGAAGCTGAACATTATCCAAAACTCAATTTTCCAACATTATCCAAAACTCACGAGCGTCAATTTGGGAGCTTGCTACACTCCGTCCTTCTCAAATGACTTGAAAAGGCCGTTTGCACAATTTCACAAATAATCACAGGGACCGAAAAATACCTAACATGCCAACTTTTTCCGGGTTTATCATTTTAACTTTTCTCCGCTGTCTTGCCGTTTTAATATTTTCCCGTAGAATATCCCATATTAGGCTACTGTACTCTCATAACATTAGTCCTGCACTCTGGCCTGTCTCTGTGTTGTCCTGTTGTTACCCCTTGCCCTTCCAGTGAAACAGATGTATTCAAATCATCGTTTTGCTTGCTTGAATGCGAACTCAGAGTGATGTTAACCTACAGTAGGCCTATTTAAGTTAACGACGTGGTTGTCGTGAGAGCACGTTTCATTGGCGCTTGCAGTGTTCGGCCGTAGGCTATGCACACTGCAAGTTTTTACGTGCGCACCTGCCAGGCTATTCAGCTAGACAAAGAAGTCCCCCTGTATATTCACTCCAAGTTGGCCTACCATAACTTACCAACTCTACACTGTAGACCATAAACTGGCTATTTATATAACCAAATGTATTTGTTCAACTTTATGAAGCAGAATTACGCACTGCTACTTGGAACGTTTTTGTTGGCAGGAGAGAGAATGACAGCGATTAACAAATTGCACTTGTTGCTGGCAATAAATAGGCCTACTATATATTTTTTTGCAAACAACAAAAACAGAAAGGATGCAGCAAAGCTAGAGATGGGCAGGAACAAGGTCAATTGGTAGAAATGCTTGTCAAAACGTTAGAAGGATGTGTGGATGAATGAAGCACAAGTATGCTTTATGTTAAGCATGCACACTGTTTCAAGTTAGGCTACACGGTAAACTACAAGTAAACCAAAGTTAAATTTAGCTTTTTTAGGGCTGGATAAAGTTGACCAAATGGATATAGGCTGTTAGGCGTGAATAAAGTAGGCTACTTTGTTGCTCCAACCCTTCCAACGTTAATGGGGACGAATGTTGACATTTTCCGTAGGCCTATTTTGCGTGAGAAACCCGGGAAATCTCCCTTATTTTCATTGTTCAATGTTGACATAGCTATGGAACGAAAGAGAACGTTTTATGGCGACAGAAATCAACAATCAAACAAGCCGATTTTTTTGCTGTTTTCATTAAAACAAAAGATGGGTGACCCCCCCTCCTAGACAAAAAAAAGTTAGGTGACCCTCCCCTCAACAAAGAATAGACATGACCCCCCTATTTTCCTCCGGTGGCCCCGTTTATAAATAACGAACAGTCCCACCATCATAGGTAAAATAATGTTACCGTTAGCATTGGTTGAGTGATGGAGGATATAGTTTGATTCTTGGTTTATTTGTGAAACATAAACACGGTTATACCAAGCAAATTGATAACAGCACTGTTTATCAAAGGCTTAAAGCCTTAAAGTAAAGTAACTGATCACATTTATAAAATGTTTTGCTTGCATAAAGGGGGAGTCATTAAGCATAAACTGCTCACATTGTAGTTTGTGGCAATGTACAGAACAAAGACCTCCTATTCTATAAAACAAAACTAATTACAGTATAGGAAGAGCCTTAGGAAACTCGATAGTTAGGCCTATTCAAATACATGGTGAGCGTCTGTTGTGTCGACCAGTCATGAAAAACTGGGTCTAATTCCAGACTCTTTTCTTCAGTGGTTCCATGTTGGTGGAATGAATTGCCCAGTGCTCTCCGTTCCTGTGGTAGTTTTGGGTCGTTTAAGAGGGGTCTAAATACATTCCTATTCAACATATACTTAGTTGTTTAAGCGCTTATGTGGTTTGTATAATGTTGTTTTATTTCAATTGGGCTGTTAATTAATTTGACATTATTGTTTATTATATATTATTATAATATTATATATTATTATGTTGTTTGTATGTATGTGTCGCTTTGGACAAAGGCGTCTGCTAAATCCATAACCATACATAATGCCCCATCTTGATCGAACCTTGTTATGGGAGAACAGTTTTAGCCTAGCCTACATTGTGTTTGTTAAAAATGACTATCTGCCGATATTATCCGTTTTTGAAAAACTCAAACGTCGAAATCGGTATCGGCCCTCAAAATCCCATATTGGTCAGGTTAAGGAGATGGAGACAAATTGACATACACACACATGCACACACACACATACACACCAGGAAGCTCTGATAAAAATGGGCAATTATTAAGTTAATATTATTAAGGTGCTATATTGTTCTTTGAGGGCAAAAATTATCCCAAAACTCAGAACAGACCAAACATATATAGGCTACCAGCTATAGTTATCATGGCAGACATGGCAGCTTGAGGGCAGTTTAGGCTAGCTTTCTAGAGCTATTTCTCTGTGTACATTCTGCCTTGCTGTTTTATTTTTAATCTCCCGGTGGGCTTTTAAAATGAGACTATTACTAGCTTTTACTTACTTAACTTAGCCTAAATACACAACTGAAACAAAAGCAAGTCACAAACTCTGTAACTCCACATTACGGTACAGTATGCTATTTACAAAGACAAATAGAAACCGACTGTATTGCTCACAAATTATGAGAACTTGTCTTGCCTCTCGACTTCACCTGCCAACGTTAACGCATCCCTTGAACTTGAACCACTTCCTGTCAGATCGCGAAATATGCTGTCAATACGACAATAAGTGGGGGGCCCTTAATACATCTAGGCCCAGGGGCCCGAAAATTCATAGTTCCCTATGCGGTACATCTAGTTTATAGAATGTCTATTTATACTCTGTAGGCCTACATAACCCTCTCCTTATCTGTCACTGTAGACGTGTCACCTGGAAAACCTGTATTTATCCAACTCTTGTACATAATTAATCTCTATTCTACATAACTGCACAGAATACTCAACCTGCACTTTAATATGTTTCTTTGCACTTCTGGTTGGATGTCAACTGCATTTCATTGGCTCTGTACCTGTACTCTGCTAAATGACAGTAAGGTTGAATCGAATCTAATCACATTCAAAGTTAATATTTTAATTTAGCCTGTCCTTTCCATATATATATATATATAAAAAGGCTATAATGACAGTTGCAAATTGGCGCCCTCTGCCGTAAAAACATCAGAAAATATATTGTAGCCTATATTTTAGGTGGGCTTTATATGCATTACATAGATTGATACACATGCCGATTATGCCCAGCGAACGCTAGTCTAGGCTACATTACATTGGATAATTATTTTGGGATATTAGAACGGTAACATAGCCTGGCTGACTTCTTTTACGGCCAATGCATGCTCGTGACTGCATGTCGCAGTAGCCAATGCTATACACCGGTTATGTGTGGTTTGTTATGACACTAGTTCTATTACATCTGAATTGTATCGCTATATCCTCACCCATGCACCTCCACGACATTTTTTGTACGACAGGACGACTGACGGTAAAACAGGGGGCACCCGGATTTGAACCGGGGACCTCTTGATCTGCAGTCAAATGCTCTACCACTGAGCTATACCCCCACTCCATTCTTTTAGTAATAATACGAAACATCATATCGTTCTCCAATACATGATTACCTAATGTAGCCTAATGACTAAATTAATATAGCCCTATTGTCATATTTGTGAAGACAGATGATTGATTGTGCTCTGCACCTCACCGAAGAGCCTCTTAGTGAGATTGCAGAAGGCCTATCTCGCTGTAGCCAGGAACAGTGGTTTCACTAAACAGTTTGCTTCGTTCGTTGGAATAATGTATTGCATCTTTATGAAGATTTGTGAAGGGGAGCAGATTGATTGACCCTTACCATTTCAGTCACAATAGGATGTCTACGGGGACCCAATTGGAACTGGGACTGCCAGAGATCTGTCATGTGAATGTTCTGACATTATATTCGCCAGCTTTCGTGAAAACATGAGCTACAATCAAATTATTTAGTGATGATGTTCAGGGGAAGAAGGCTACATGAAATTTTACACAGAAGACTGATTCTGCTGTAGCCACAACTTCCGCATTCCTGTACCAGTGAAGGCATTCCAGAAAATGCTTTCTCGACTAAGTCCCCCAAAACAGACACGGGGAATGTTTCATACACGTGCTTACCAGTAAATATCCTACTGTTATGATAATGTCATTTAGACTTCTTTACAGTTAAAATCCCTTTGGAAATGGAACGCCCCACTTGCTTCGGTCGTGCGCGCGTCACAACCCAGAGACGCGCGTGCTCGCGCTTTCCGCGTCTGAAATCCGTGCGCTGACAGCCAGCGGTGAAAGAACATCAACAGCCACCTCAAAGACCGGAAAATTAATTCATCATCCATACGTGAATCTGACGATCTTCAATTGTATTTTCTTTATATGTAAATACCAAAGGCATTCGTTTTATTCGGGATTTTGCGAACTTCGATTTCAATCATGAATCCGTTGTGTGGCAGATGTAACAAAGTCGTGTACCCCACGGAAAAAGTGAATTGTCTGGACAAGGTAAGCTACTAGCTAGCAACCAAAATACATGCTAACACTAGCAGATGTAGGCTACCTCTTGGTATAATTTATGATTTTTGGATTTTTATCATCGTGCTACAATGAACACATTCAAAGTGACACAGCAGTTCGTAATTCACCACAAAGCAAATCCTTAGTTCAAGGTAAACACGGTGAAAAGAGAGAATTGTTGGCTGGCAGACCAAGCAGGTTATTCAGGAGAGTCGCTATGGAAACTTGTGGCTACTGTGACTATCGACCGTCCATCTTGACAAACAAAATCAGTCTGTTAATTTGTTTTTGGCGTGTTCGTTTCAGGTTGCATCTTCTTCTTTATATAGCTAGCGATACCTGTGTTATGACACAGCGAGGGAAAGTGTGTGTGGCCTGGGCTGCGCTTGAACATGGCGTGGTAGAGATCTGACGTGTCAGAGTCGCATACAATGGGTGGATTCAAAGCAAACCTAATCGTGGCTCTTTCCTCGGGGCAGCTAAATTGGTCTGTGAAGTGTGAACTGAAATAGAGGTTAAAACATTGTACGCACAATCTTACTGGGTACTCGGAGGAGAGGCACTAACCAGTGGCCATCAGTGGTTCAGCTAAGCCAAAATCCAAACAGGCTAGCCACAAAAGCGCTGTATACATTTCGACAGATGTTGATCACGTAGGCCAAGTCAGCAAGGTGATTGCAAAGCGAAATTATCCTTAGCCCATTCGTGCGTAAGCCAAGAATAATGGCCTCAGTTGACCAGAGACTGCCAACCATTTGACTATGGTGAACTGTTAACCATCTCTTTATCACGCTCACTGGTGAACTTTCTGTCTTTCCTGCTTGTTTAGTATCTGGCACCTTCCACCTAAATATCCTGAGGCATAAGTGTCTAGCCAGATAAGTTTTAAGCACAGTGCTAGCTAGCTAATGCGACCTATTCTGCATAAAAACTAACATGTAGGCTACCTACCAACAATATCGGAACGTGTCCGAATTCGGCTCTATTTGAGGTTCCCAACAGCACAATGACATTCAATTGAGTCACCTGTTCGCCGGTGGGATATTAGCCGTCGATGGGGTATAAGTTGTTGATGTTTGCCTGAGAAATGACACATGGAGTTGTGATGCCGCTTACTGATGTAAACATCCGTCGTTCCTTTACAGCATGCCCACTGACTGTCAAGCAAGCGTGATGTGAAATGTTTTGGAATGTCATAGAATGTTGAGATGGGTTAAGCTCCCCCAGTCTGTAGCAGGGTGGGGTCTGCTAAATGTTATTATGTTTGTTCTTGAATGTGTGGATCTGTACAACAGGGGGGAGAGCTGCCCATCTCAAGCGATAATGCGTTTTATGGCCCTTAAGAGCGCGTTAAGGAAATCGATGACCCAGAGACTGCGTGGCTGAGACTGAGAGACCTTATCAGAAAACAATAAAGCCAGCCCGACAGAATCCACCCCAATCTTTTGTGCAATGTCGGTTTGACGTGTATAAAGCCTGTAATGTCTGGATCTTGTTACATATGGGTCACCTTATAGGTAATGATGTAACTGAAAGGGATTCAGTGTTAGTGACTGATTTGTTAGTTTTTCATTTTGGAGAAGAGGGTGATGTGTGTGTGTGTGTGTGTGTGTGTGTGTGTGTGTGTGTGGAGAACGCCCATTTTAAACAAACCTCACAGCTGAGGTGTGCCAAGCTGTGTGTGCACTCAAGCAAACACACACCCAGTGGCCAGAGGCAGGCTCACTACTCATACAGAGGCCCACACAGCACAGAGGTTAGCTTAGGCATACACACACACACACACACACACACACATACCACACTCACCCTGAGAGCTGAGGATGCACACATCTGGACACATTATATATAGAGGTTGGGAGAAAGAGACACTAAACAATAAGGAATAGAGTGGAATTGAAGGAATGTAGAGTGATTAAAGAAGAGGTATAGAAAAGTAGAGCTAGTAACTGGATAGGAATTGCAGAAAGGCAGGGTGGAGGAATGATGGAGGGATGTTGAAAAGGACAGATGAAGGGGAAGCAGAGAGCAGCATTAGAAGAGTGGATCTAATGATGAAAGGGAAGTGGGCCTGGCATCATTCTTTCATTCCACCTCAGTGCTCCTGTCCCTTGTCTGTCAGGCAAACAGGGCTGACAAGAAGATGCAGACACACACACACACACACACACACACACACACACACACACTCAGTGAACAGTTAGGGCACCACTCACTGCAGGACAAACCCAGCTATGGTGGGTGATGGACAGCAAGACTGGTGAACTGGACACATGTGGTCTTATGGCCTGCCTAGTAAAGCTGCTTTGTTAGCGTTAAAGTGTGTGTGTGTGTGTGTGTGTGTGTCTGTGTGTGTGTGTCTGTGTGTGTGTGTCTGTGTGTGTGTGTGTGTGTGTATGTGAGTGTGTGTGTGTGTGTGTGTGCATATATTCCTGCATTAGGTGAAGTCAGAGTAGAGGTAGACATGTCGTAGCTAGACTCAGGCTGTGCTTAGAGGATTTGCGCCCAAACTCACTCTGCACGGCGTGAACATTGGTGGTTCCCTACGGGCGACTCTCTTCCACTCCCACATTTGGTTAATGATTCCCTCATACATGGATCCAATGGTCTCTAATAACATTGCAGCTGATTTGCACACGTACCAGAGACACACCCACTGTCAGTGGTGAGTGAGTTTAGCCTTTATTATGTCTCTGTTTATTCAGACATAACCCCTATCTATTTGTAATGCTTTGGGATAAGCACACACTCAAACCTTCACACAGTGATGCACAGAATTGTGTGCACACATACACACATGCATGCATACACATCTTTGCATGTATGAAAGCACAATCATTATGTATTTTGAGTGTGTAGATCAACATCTACGCGTGCTTCAGTATAGGCATGGAAGACTTGTGGTAGCAGCCATATTTAGCTATGTCTCTGGAGGTCTCTTCAGCAACTCGGTGGTACTCTGTAATTTCTGGATAGAGATATGTCATTCTGAGGATCTCCTTGTTTTATCACAGTATACCGCTCCTCCTAAATCTTAACTACCGCAGGTCAGTATGGCAGAGGTCTATAGGCTGTTTCATGGGCGTAGATTTAGGGTGGGACGCTAAGGACTAGTCCTAATCAATATTTTAAGATGACAAAATTGTCCCCACCAATATTTTAGCGAACTCATTTGTGCTGCTGATTCCGACAGCCAGCACCACACTATCGGCACGATGTCAACGAAATGGTAAGTTAGGGCTGTCTGCCAATACATAGCCTATTCCATAAAAGGCCAGAGTAAAACATTGTGATATTCCCTTTGCCCTTCAGCATACATGTTTGCCCCTTTTTGTGGTTTGTAGATCAGCTATGCCACCCAAAAAATAATGAAGCTTTTTTTTCATTATTCAGTCTAGGCAAAATAACTAGCCATACAAACTGGCAACTGGTGACCAGGCTTTCAAATGCGGATTTTACTGTGTAAAATAACATTAGCTGTTAGGATATTACCCAGGATATTGTCACAGCTAAACCTAGCTTCTGTAATCTTCCAACCAAAGTTAGTAGTCATGTTGAATAGGCTAAGGGTGTGCCGCACGGACAGTCGCATATAGGCACAGAATAGAAGTCACCATCACTGACTGTTAGGCTAATAGGCCTTTATCATGGCAGCCAAAGTAGGAAGTGAACAGTCCTGTTCCTGTGTAAGCACAGGTGTTTAATTATGGTTATGGTTATGGTTATGGTTATGGATTTAGCAGACGCCTTTGTCCAAAATTAAGTGTCAGATTCGGCCACAGTTACTTCAACCAGAGGCCTCGTTAATGTTTTTAGGAACACCAGTGGTTTGCCTGCCAACAGGAAATTGAACAGCCCTACTTCAGCTGCCCGTGGGCTGCCGTGATATAGGCCTATTGGGCTACCAATCTTGCAGTCGCAATAAACAATGGATCCGAGACATTTTCCTGTTCCTATATTCTGTTTATGTAAGCTAATGTATTTGTGAATGTAGCCTGCACAATGCAAAGAAATAAAAGATAAACTGTTGCGTTTCCATACTCATAGAAATGAACATTGCGAGACACTTATCTCTTCTATGATCTCATTCCAGAAAAAAATTATTTGACTTGTTAGTTTTTTGAACATTTATTTTATCTAATGACATTGCAAACATGATTAATTGAATCCACATATCCTTGCACTTGCAAAACTATTTTTTCACTAGCCTAAAACCGTGGAGACTGAAAGCTAATTATGCTTCATCGTTCCTCTTAAAGTGACAAGCACTCAATTAGATTTACACACCACAAGTGATGATGTTAAAGACAAGTGTAGCCTAATCATTTAAATATCAATATGATTTATTCAAATGACTAAATATGTTTAGCTATTAGTAATCATGCAGATCATAAAATACTATAAATAATTAACAATATAAGTTTATAGTTTATATGAATTCCAAAATAGCCTATGACAACCATCACTTTCTATGTGTGTGTGTGTGGAGGGTCAATCAAATTCTATGATTGCCACTGATGTGAATGATCTCACAAATCACACAAACCAAATAAAATTGAAAAAAAAAATCGCAATAGCATCGAAATCGAGATTCTTCACTTGCTATTGGTATTGAAACAATAATGTTGGTATTGTGACAACAGGAGTTGTGAATGTGTCCCCAGCAAAGCTGAGACCAAACTTACGCCCTTGGGCTGTTTACTGCACTGCTCTGGCCCTTTAGCTTCAGTGATCAGTTTAACTGTAGAGGCGACGCTCCCTGAAACTCTGGCGAAAGATCACTGGCACACGTTCACAAGTTGAAGCCATGTTCCCTTGTACAGCGGAACAGATGCATTCTCCTTTTCTCATGTTGGCACACGTATAAAACAAAAATATCAGAAGTAGCTTGTTATTGTTAACCTTGAAGACAAACAAAGGGTTTTGGGGCTGGAATGTAGGGTAGCGGGTCAGGTCGGTACAGTGGAGTGTGTCTCTGTGAGTCAATGTTGACTCTGGAGATAAAGGATCAAAGTCCCCTCCTATTTGGCGCATAGTTTCCCTACAAGCTGAAAGATAAGTTCTCGAAGGCAAAAGGGCGGCATGCATTGTAGACACACTCACACTGGTTAATACACACACACACACACACACACACGCACACACACACACACACACACACACACACACACACACAAATGTTGGTGGGAATGACTTTGCAGTCAAATTCATTATTCATATTGAGTCTGGAAAAAGTGGTGTGTGTGTCTGTCATTAAATGGCCTTCCACACTGCTTCATATACTGGTGTGTGTGTGTGTGTATGTATGTGTAATGCACTGTTGTGATGAAAAAGGTCACTGACATCAGACATCTCTCTCTCTCTTTTTCAGTACTGGCATAAAGGATGCTTCAGTTGCGAGATCTGCAAAATGACTCTCAACATGAAGAACTACAAAGGCTTTGAAAAGAAACCCTACTGTAATGCGTAAGTGCCTCTCCTCGTTTAGAGAACGAAAGGACATAACTCCGTCTGTGCCACTGCTCTTCCTCTCTTCCTCTCTGTCTCTCTCCCTGCCTCTTTAATGTAATGGTGCAAACTGTTAAATGTGTTTTAGTGGTGTAATTGGGTGAGGAAAGTTAGACAGTAATTTAATAAAGGAGTCGTAAATCTCTTTCTCTCTCTCTCTCTGTCTGTCTCTCACTCTCTTGTTTCATTCTTAATACTTGCGTTCTTTTTGTTTCCCCCATGTTTTTTTGGTTTCTCCCAAGCACCCTGTAGCCTATGGCTTATTGAAAGCTACGTTGTGTGGGATTCTCACAGTCACACGCATGCGTCCACACAAGCACACTCTTACTCGAACAATCCTAGTCCTTAGAGGAAGGTCAAGTGAGGAGGGAAATTCCATGAGTTTTTCTGCGATGACACAAAAGGCGGCACCGTCTCTCCCACACACACACACACGGACATTTACTCTGGAATCTCCCTCAACTTCCAGTTCCTGTGATCCATTGTCGGCATTTCCAAGCACGTGCCTATTCAAACTACTTTGTGCCCACGGGTCCACATGGAGACCCTAGCTAGCTGTACCACACCCCTACTCTCACAACCTGTCATTATTTACGTAGTCATCCTGTGGAGGGGCACTCTGAACTATCCCTCTGGGAGGCTGCTGCACAAAAGGTTGCACTTTGTTCCCCTAGGTGCTGTTTAGAGCCGAGGACTATACCTATTATGAAGAAGTGCACATGTGTTTCGACTCCAATTAAGGTCTAATGAGGCCTTGTTTTGAATTAGAAAGGCAAGAGTCCTGCCATATTGTTCAGTCATGTGGACGCAGATTGCACCCTCTCTCCCGTTTCAAAGCCTGGTGGAACATATGCTGCCCCTGAATGTTCTGCCATGTCTTAGAATTGAGTTGTTGGAGTCCTAAGTGGGTTACTGTGATTTGGAAGAGGATATTGAGGTCTCTTGGTGCCCACAGGCATGCTGGGGGATGTAGTGCCGCTGACGATTTTAGATTGAGCTCATTGTGTTGCTGCTCCTGAAGAAGGGGGTTAGCGTGTGCATTGACATCACACACACACACACACACTTGACTGAAAATATAATTATTTGGCTTCAGATGAAAAATGTGATACTGGGACTTGGGACTAATAAGGTGGTGTGTGTGTGTGTGTGTGTGAGAGAGAGAGTGAGAGAAAGTGAAAAAGAGTATCCAAAAGCATTAAGATGGCATCTAGATTCTTGCACCTTGCACAAAGCGTTGCTTCTTCCAGCAGCGCTTTTTAAGAAAGGCTGTGTAACCCCCCCCCCCAAATGTGAAGTGTTGTTAAAATGAACACTCCATTGAAGTCTCAATTAGTAATATAAAAACTTGGTAGCTAGAAAGTCACTTGGAGCATCAGTAATTATGCAGATTAATGTATATTTATTAATCACAACTTTGATATCTCTCACCATTTTAACTATTGCCAATAACTCTCCACCCCACGTAACATACTGTAACAACACTTAATATGTTAAAAATATTTTTCCTGTTCACACTTACTAAGGATTTGAGCATCTATATAGTTCCAGTTGAATTTGTTGCTGCAGAGTTTGGCACATGAGAAAATTGTGTTGGATATTAGAAGATGTTAGCAAGCTGGGTAGGTAGTACACCATGCAGCTTAGCTGAGTCACCTGTACCTTTCCATTGTAAAAGCCAAGGACTGTAGGCATAGCAAATGAAACATGGATGTCTATTTTAAAGTGTAAGCTTAGAGCACCTTCTGGCTTAGTGCTACTCTTCCTCGGTGTGATGGTGTTCTTGATGTATTCGATGAGACTCAGAGAGTGTTGTCAAAGTGTTGTTTCCATCTGTATGGGTGGAGCAGTGTCTATTTACAGCCCTGTCTGGTCTGCTGCTCAGATGGAACTGCTGGGATGGTCTTCACTTCTCTGTGTGTGTGTGTGTGTGTGTGTGTGTGTGTGTGTGTGTGTGTGTGTGTGTGTGTGTGTGTGTGTGTGTGTGTGTGTGTGTGTGTGTGTGTGTGTGTGTGTGTGTGTGTGTGTGTGTGTGTGTGTGTGTGTGTGTGTGTGTGTGTGTGTGTGTGTGTGTGTGTGTGTGTGGTTTTCTAACTACTTTTTGTTGTTGTTTTTAAAGACACTATCCCAAGACGTCATTCACCAGTGTTGCTGATACTCCTGAGAACCTTCGTCTGAAGCAACAAAGCAAAATGCAGAGTCAGGTAAAGTATATGCACATGCGCACACACACAGTTGGCATGCCCTATCTATTGCCACAGACGGAAACGTGTACTTTTGTGTTTATAAACACTCCTCTTTGCTGACGCAAGGTGATCCCAGTCTGACCCCTCTACACCTCCTCCTCGTACCGTCACACATTCCTTCGCTCCCTCCATGCAGCGGGAAAGCATCCCTCCCTTTCATCCGGGGAACTCTCTTTGTTTACATTCCTTCAATTCTTTCGGTCCTGGATTGCTGTTTTATCTCTCATTGGCTCTCCCACACCTCTATCTATGCAGTGGCCTTCCCGTCCTTCCTCTCAGTCTGCATTCCTCTCTCTCTCTCTCTCTCTCTCTCTTGGACATGCCCTCTCTCCATCTCCTTCTTTCTCTCTCTCCCTCCTTCTCCACCCACCTCCTGTCCTGTCCCCTGTCCTGCCTCACCCTCTCCCCCTCTCTCTCTCTCTCTCTCTCTCTTTCTCTCTCTCTCCCTCTCTCTTTCATTTCCATGAAAACAGCAACAGTTCAGGGTTAGTAACGGACTCCTGTCACTAGAAACACATAGATCCAATAAATACTCCTGGGCAGACACACAGTAACACGCGCATGCTTACGCACACATACATAGGCGTACACAGACTTGCGAACCTTGAGGGGACATGAGAAGGTCTGAACAGAGTGGACAAATGAATCGTGATTTCTTTTCACAGTCATTTGTTCAGGCCTTATTTATTCACTTGGGTTAAAGGATAAACACCCCTTGCACCAAAAACAACATCTGTGCCTCATACCAGTATAAGCCTTCCATATACACACACTCTTACACACAAAGACAGTGCGCTTTAGCATGAGCAAAACATGTGTGTGTGTGTGTGTGTGTGTGTGTGTGTGTGTGTGTTGGGTGGTGAGAGTATGGATTAAGAGAAGTTGACCGAGCAGTCCAGACTGATGATGATTAACTCGTGGTAATCCAGCTTTGAGGGGGCGTGAAACGAGTGTGTGTGTGTGTGTGTGTGTGTGTGTGTGTGTGTGTGTGTTTCGAAGAGTGCGTAACAAGGTCAGCTGTGTGTCAACTGGATTTCAGTGGTTATGAATGATACTGATTACACCTAGATCTACCATGACTAGTGGTGGACTCAAGGGTCACTTCTGCTTGTTTTCCCTCACATCTCGGGGGGGGGGGTGAGTGGGTATCCCCTCTCAGCCTCATCCTCATTTGGCAGTAATATGCAGACTGTTGAGTTTGTTGATATTTCTGCCCATAGGTGCTGTACAAAGAGGAGTTTGAGAAGAGCAAAGGGAAGGGCTTCAGTGTTGTGACTGACACGCCAGAAATGCAGAGACTCAAGAAAACACAGGACCAGATCAGCAACGTAAGTCGCGCACACACACACACACACACACACACACACACACACACACACACACACACACACACACACACACACTTTATTGATATGAGATCAGTGGCCTTTTAGTGGCCAACTCGATTCTTCAAAAGTGGGAGAGGAGGTAATTAATTGGGACAACATTGACATTTAGATATGTATAGTCATGGAGGGGGAGTGAGTGAGGATGGGGAGTCACTGGGAGTCACGTAGGGTTCATATGAGAAAGAGGCTAGAAATCTCTCATCCTCCATGCTGTGTCAGTTGTTCGGTGGTTTCTCTTACTCACACTCACACACACTCACTCACACACACACACACACACACACACTATGCCGTGTGTGTATGTATGTATGGATATCAGGGTTGTGCACAATTCGAATTGCAATTAGATAGATAGATAGATAATAACCTGCATACTAGGGCTGTCACTTTTGTGAAAAAATCCTGTTCGATTCTTGAGACATAATTGTTAATTTAATCGATTGTAAAATCGATTTTTCATGTCTAAAGACGTTTCAATTTTCAACACCAAATATAGGACAATCCACGAACAACTAACAGGCATTAGGACGAACGAAGGGGCGCTTTGAAGACGACAATGGCGTGAAGTTTCGCGCACAATGACAAACAGGAGTGCAACATTCTCGAAAAACAATAAGCAGAGTGGACTGCCATAACATCAGTGAAAAACATTACTGCAGGCTTCAACGTGGCTGCGTTTACAATTAGAAATGTCAAACAAATTTCGCCTCGTTAGAACTCACGACTGCACAGTTTGCATACCGCTTTGTCCTTCTCCATAGTCTGATATACCCAAACCCGGCGCTTCCATATCGAACTCCTCAAGTTATTAGGGCCTATCACTCGTATCTCTCATGTCGCACAGGTTGATCGTGTTGTCCTCAATTGGCCTGGCAAAACACCAGCAGCACAGCAGCCGATTGAAAAAGCTGTTTCTGGTGCGTAAAATTGGTGGGAATTTTCTTTTTAGCTTTCGCAAAGCTTACTGCACTTCGGAATTCTTTGTTATTTTTCTGCTTGTTCCTGAGTTTTGTTACATCTATCTTTTTCATTTGTTTAATTCGTTTAAAATTAATAGTGTACATATTTGGTTAAAATCAATTCCCTATTTTAGTTTTTCGAAACTTGTGTTGGTTGGTCCAATCGATTTTCGAACGTAAAGTGACAGCCCTACTGCATACACATAAGCCTGCTAGACCAATGTAATCACTGGACACAGGCAGATTAATGGTTGTCTCCTTTTTCCACAATCTTCAGATGCAATATGACTCCATACAAATTCATGTACATGAGGTTGTGGACAAGAGAAGACCAGTTTGAATTTGTGCAGCTATGTTTATATTAAAGTGCTTCATCATTTCTGACTTTGGGTTAAGGTTAAAGTAGAGCCAGCAACCTTGTTTGTATTTCTTAAACTTGTGTTTGTTCCCATATTGCAGTGCGTCAGATATGTGGTTGGTAAGCAGTGAGCCTAGCCTGAGCATGGTGTGAGTTAGCATGTTTCCCCACACTTGGTTGGTAGCATTCAGTACTAACAGACTCAGAAATCTTGACAAAAAGCGTGTGTGTGTGTGTGTGAAGAGAGAGAAGCATTAAACATGAGTGCTTAGAGTTGCATTTTAAACCTTATTCCTTGATCCAAAAAAATAGTAGTAATTCACTAAACCAACAAAACTTGTGTGTAATACAATTGTGTGGATCTAACAAAATACTGAAATCTAACAAAACACTGATTATCAAACCGTTTAACCTGCTGCAATCTAATTTCTAGAGGCATAAAAGAGGTTTGTGCTAAATTCTTCTTGGAAAATGAGTTTGGAGTTCTTTACTGAAAAGTGCTCAGTATGCAAGATATGCTGAGTTCACATATGAGACCATGTTTGTACATGCCCATGTTCATTCCAGTTCTCTTAGATAACCTATCTGACTGTGTGTGTCACTTTTCTGACTGTTTTTCTTCGTCTGACTTTAGGTCTTGCTGCAAGTCTGTTCCTCACGATTCTTTCCTTTTGTCTTTTTTGGCCTTTTTCTTGTCTTTTTCGCTCACATCTTGAAATGATTTAAGTTATTGGCCAGGATGGACTTAATGTGGCTCCTGTGTGATTTGACCCTAGGAAGGCTTTTCCTTTTCAGATGGGTTAAGGCACACACACACACACACCACACGCATGCTCGCACACACACACACACACACACACACAAACACACACACACACAAACAAAGCTCTTCCTGCTCTAGAATTGTAACTCAAAGTGATGTACCTGCATCACTGTTTGATCTCTGGGATTGCATCACCCATGGCCTCTCTGTAGACAGGGGCATGGTTGCCTAGCTAATGCAGATGTCCTGGACTTCCTGTTGCTATGTCATTCCCTGTTAGTTTTTAGATAGTATCTAGCTATACTGTCAGATAGCCTGCCCACGTGGTGTCATGGTCAGACAGTCTGGGGCGTGCAGCCAAACAAGCCAGAAACCCTGGTGCAATCCCGTCTGACTATTCTCCATGTCCATTACAATAGTAGTGTATACTCACTTCCAGAAATGTGAATAATTTTAATGATGGTACCAAAAAACAGACATTTGGCATCTGCTGACATTTGGCATCTAGTGATAAACCGTTTACTTGCAATCAGCTTGTTGGAGTGGCACACACATTTTTAAATAACGTCACACATCAGCTGAGCTTTGTTATTGGCTTCTCTTGGTGTCTATCATCACGCCTCCTCCATTCAAAGCGTTCCACCCATGGCTATGTTTAGATAAAATGTGGGCCGATTCTGGCTTGCAAGCCCTGTCAGTTTTAGACAACGCCCCTGTAAGAGTGACACAGTGGTGTCATCTGCTGGATACAAGAGGTACTGCAAGAAACACTTACCCAGTCTCCTGATCTTACAAGAACTGGGTTGAATTTAAAATTGACAAAACATTGCAAAGCGTATGATTCAACATAAACAGTGGTGGGTTGAACACTGTTGTTTGCGCAAGGGTGCTAAGAGTTGCTTTCTTATCAAAAACGATCCCGAGCCTGATAAAATCTACGTAAATATAAGTTTCCTTTTCACTTTTCAGTCTCATCTTTCATCTGTAAATGACTAAATAGATATGCTGTGCTCCCTGCCTTTTTAATATGGCGGGTTTTGTATACACATCAATGTTTATCAGATAGCATCTCTGATACACCAAAACTATATTCACCACCTTGCAAAGTGGGTTTGTCTCTCTGATAATGACATTACTGGCAGAGATTTTTATGTCAGTCTAGGGGATCATGTATCTGTAAAACATGATTTGCCCTTCGGTGTGGTCCAAGGGAGCTGTCTTGGTCCTCTGCTTTTCTCCCTATATGCTTCCGTTAGGAAACATAAATCAGCATAATGTAAACTTCCACAGCTATGCAGACAATACCCAAATATATATTTCTGTGGAGCCAACAAACCCAGATGGCCTTTGCTCCCTTATCGCATGCTTAGCCTCCATTAATCAGTGGATGAGCAACAATTTTTAAAGCTAAATGATGATAAAACCTAGGTACTTTTGGTTGGACCAAAATCTAAGCGAGACACCGTTCTTAGTAATCTTGGGAACCTGGCACACCAGGTCAAATCAAAAGTAACAAGCCTCGGTGTCATCTTAGATACAGAGTTCAAGCCCCATATCAGTAAAGTTACCCAGACAGCTTATTTCCACCTGTGAAATATTGCCGAAGTGTGATGCAAGATGCAGTGAAATTAATCCATGCCTTTATCACTAGCATGTTAGACTACTGCAATGCACTTTTTACTAGTCTCCCAAAAAAGCATAAAGAAATTGGAACTCATACAGAACTCTACTGCTAGACTTTTAACTAAGACCAAGAAGCGGGAGCACATCACCCCTGTTTCCTATAGAATTAATTTTAAGGTTCTGTTAATTACTTACAAAGCTCTTAATGGCATAGCACTTTCATATCTCTTAGCTTTTAATATCTTATCAACCACAAAGGAACTTTAGATCTTCCTATGCTAATCTAATCTTAATTGTGCCACACAAGCAAAGCAGAGAAGCTACTTTTATCCATAATGCACCAAAGCTATGAACACCCTGCCTCTGTACATCAAACAGGCAAATTCTGTAAACATTTTTTAAAAAGACCTGAAAACATACCAGTATATGAGAGCTTTTAGTTAACACACTTTTATCTTGTAGCCTATTTCTTCACTTTATTTTACATCCTGCTTCTGCTATTTACAGTCTTCCTATTTTCAATGCATTAATTGAATTGTATGTGTTGTATCTCCTTACCATCTTGTGAATTCTCATTTTTGCTTAATTCTAATTTCTGATGTTTTATTTATTGTTTTGTTTGTTTGTATTAGTTTTTATTTATTATTGTGTTAAATGCTCCAAATATAAAGCACTTTGAGCTGCATTCTGTGTATGAAAGGTGCTATACAAATAAAGCTTATTATTATTATTATTATTACCGGTATATAAAACTACCTGAAAAGACTGTTACATAAGTACATCGTTGCACACCTTTGCAACAAAGCATCTTTTAAACATCCCCTCAACTCTTTTTTTTTTTTTTTTTTTAGTATATTTTTTGGGGCTTTTTATGCCTTTAATTTGATAGGACAGTGGAGAATGACAGGAAGCGAGTGGGAGAGAGAGTTAGGGTGGGATCCGTAAAGGACCACGGGGCGGAAATCGAACCCGGGTCACCGGCGTATGATGCAGGTGCCCCAGCCACTTGCGCCACGGCTGGGGCCTATCCCCTCAACTCTTTGTGATTTGTTTTACATTTTTGGTATTCAATTGTTACAGAAATGTAATGAAAACATTGCTGGCTTTTCTTCTACACTCCACTTTTGAAATGCACCCTTGCACACCTACGTTTGGCTTTACCATCACAAGGCATTAGATTGGTTGTGACATTGGTTTGGTTTGGCTTGGTTAATCGTCAACTTGTTTTGACCAGCACCGTAACTCTGCCCACATTTAACTCCATCTCCAAGTATTAAATACCCCCTCTAATCGCCACAAGGCCAGTCCTAATTTGCAGCAGGCCAAGTGCATCTCTTCTCACGTCATGTAACAGTTGCATAATTGTCTGTGTGTCTTAATTGCACAAATTAATTGTTTCTGATTGTGTGTGTGTGTGTGTGTGTGTCTCTCTCTATGTGTGTTTTCACTCCAGATCAAGTATCATGAAGACTTTGAGAAGAGCCGAATGGGTGGAGAGGGACCACCCCAACAACCTCCACCTCAGCAAAATACTACCTCAGGTGGGCACACACACACACACACACACATACACATACACACACGCCTCCACTCATTCTAAATATAGAGCATAAATCATCTTCAAGTAATTTGACCTTGCTAATTTGCTAATTTCCAGTCATGTAACTGAGTTGCGTGTGTGCTGTTGCTAATGGTCTGTCCCCCCTGGTCCTTGTGTGCTGTGTAGCGTACCAGCCTCCCGCAGCCACTCAGAACTACCACTACGAGCCTGAGCCCGAGCCAGTTCGTCAGGCTGCTGCTGCTCCTCCTCCCAGTGCCGGGGTAATCTCACACACACACACACATGTGTATGTGTATATATATATATATATATATACAGTTATATGCAGAATAGCAGTGTGTTTTAAAAATTGATCAAATTTGTGTTATACCTTTACAGAAAGTGAAGAAAAAGTAATGTTAGGCTGTTCAAAAAAATAGCAGTGTTTGCATTTTTCTTTACAAACTCAAACATTTACTGTGTAAACTGAAAAATGTCTTAAGATTTTGCTTTACTTTGAATCACTGCACTAATATCTAGTTGCATTACCATTATTTCTGAGAATTGCTTCACATCAACCCCCCCCCTCCCCTCTGGAAGGCAAAGAAACAAAACAAAGGATCAAACTTTTGCATTGAGAAGAATCAAATATTCAGAAAGCAAATTTAGTCATATGAAAGGCATTTCTTGTGCAACATGATTGTACACAAAATAAACACATTCTAGACGTGATTTTGATGAGATCTCCTCCTCCCGGTTGTTTGATAGAGAATTAAGCATTTGCATGAACGGGACTCTTCATTGTTTTCTGAGAACACATTACAGAATTGATTTTCAATGGATATGGGTTTTTGTGTGCAGTATGTATGGGAAGTACACTAAAACAAACACACTCTTAATCTGTCGCTGTTAATAACTGTGCGGGTGTTTTTGCGTTTGCAGAAGCGGTACCGGGCCGTATACGACTACGTGGCAGCCGACACTGACGAGGTGTCCTTCGTGGACGGCGACGTGATCATGGACGTGCAGCAGATCGACGAGGGCTGGATGTACGGCCGAGTGGAGCGCACCGGCCAGGTCGGCATGCTGCCCGCCAACTACGTGGAGGCCATCTGAGGGGGACGGAGATGGAGAGAGAGAGAGAAAGGGGGATAGAGGGGGAAAAAACAGACTGGAACGGAGGGAGAGGAAGGGAGGGCTTGTGTGTGTGTGTGTGTGTGTGTGTGTGTGTGTCTGAGCTGACCACACCACAGCCCAGTGCCATCTCATGTTAAAAGCGCTTTTGTTTTTTTGTTTAGCTTTTGTTTTCTCTCTTCATCTCGTACACAAACATAAGTTATGTGTTTGTCGAAAACGTAAACAGGCTCATCTCTGTACAGCAGAACTCTCATCGAAATCTGCATATAATCACTAAACTGTACCTTAGCACCACCCCACACCCCTTCTACCTGTGTGTCTGTGATGTCTGTCAGCACTCATGGTGTGTCTGCCCCCCTTTCCCGTCTGTCTGTATTTCTTTGTCTTTCTTTCTATTTGTCGGTCTGTCTCTCTGCCTGACTGCATCTGTCTCGATCCAGAGAGGGTGCTATCACAAGTGGCACTTAAGTCTTAATGACACACCTACACCTGTATGGATACATATGTGTACATAAACACACATATACACTCAGTACATATCTTAACTGATGCACACAGACCTGTAGGCTTCAGTCAGTAAATCAGGGGTCATCTGAATCAGCACTTCTTAAACAAACAGGACCCCACCCCAATCATTTAGCTCTAGTTGTCATGACAACGATCGCAAGCATATACTCCTTTAATTTTTATTGTTTTTCTGTTTTAGTTTTTTGTTTTCTTCAACTCATAATCAGCTGTATATTTTGTCAGTCAGGCATAGTGTAAAATCTCAATGGTAGGCAGTCAATGAAGCTTGAATTTTAGACTTGTGATCATTCCCTTTTGTCTTAATAGACAAATCTCAGAGGTTTGTCCATGGGCATCAGATATGAGAGTGGGAGAATCTCGCGTCAGGGCTAGATTTCTGGGCTTTGGAAAAAGGTGGGAACACAGCATCAGCGTTTAAGCATAATGGCTGATGCCTGTATATGCCACAGTTATGTTTTTACATCAACATCTCCAGTGCCAGCAGGACCTCTTGGATTATGGGTATTGTGGTCAAACTGGAATCTTATGTTAAAAACTCCCACTTCCATCCTAATGGTGTCACAATGGGTGTGATATGAGGAGTGCAGTGAGCATTCTGCGGTGACAACACTGTCCTTCAGGGAGTTGCACTCTGAACTGAAGTCACGGTTTCTTCAGCATGTTTGGTGAGCATGCAGTCTCTGTGATGACAAGGTAGGGAACTACAAAAAATAAAAATGCATTTATAAAAAATGAATAAGATAAAGCACATTGATGTGTGTCTCAGCTCCACTCTTGTCATTCATACACTGATCAAAATATATATGGAGGCATTTGCTGTAAATGCACCTTTTAAAATGGTTTTGGTTCCTTGTCCTGTCATCACTGAAAGTACTGCCTGTATTTCAGTCAAACAACATGCCTGTCGATATAAGAATGGCTTGCTGTTGGGGCTGCAGACTCATCTCATAACCTCATATGGCATTGGGGACTGGGTTGGTGTGGAGTGGTGTCCTTTGCCAGCCTTGGATGAGGTGGGGTGGGCAAAGACTGGCCAGGACAAAACCAGGCAAAGCACAATGTTAAGTCATTCCTTTGAACTCTCATTCTTTTTTTGTTTGTCTCATTTCTCTTCTGGGACATTGTGTGTTGTGTAAAACTATCAGTGATCAAATGCTCTTTATGACATCAGTTATCATTGTAACTTTTTCTTTTGTCATGCTGTTTCCATTCCTTGTCTCCATTGCTGTTGTAAGAGACAGTTGAAATGCCAATATGAATATCATTGAAATAAAAAGAAAAAACTTATTTGTATACCAAGAGAGGCCTGTGTCTCTAAACAAGCTTGACCCAAAATGTTTTCTGCTGGTCTCTGTTCTAGAGCAGGCCTACCATGCACGTGAAAAAAAAAAACAGCCCAGTGGATGGGAGGGAGACACTCAAAGTCCTCCTCGCATCTCCTTCCCCTCTGATTTTTCAGTGTGGTATTTACATATTGTCGAAGACAAAAAAATTTGGAGAAATATTAATATCTGGCATCGGTGTTATTGCGATGTGAGCAGAGAAAAAAAATGGTGAGTGTGTCTGTGTGCATGCACATTTGTGTGTGTGTGTGTCTGTCTGAGAATGCATGTGTGTGTGTGTAATTACAAGACCTGTGTATTATGAGAGAGGGGTGATCATTATTGTCCACTGTTGGTTAATGGTTTGAGTTTGTGAGGGACGAGGGACATATCTAGACTCAGAGGAAAGCAGTTAGAAAATAATTGCTGCTATAAATCCATACCATGAGCATTCACATAAGCCTATGTATTTTGTGCTGTAATTGCAGCAAGCTATATGGGGATGGGGGCTAGCACAATGCAAGATACCCAGTCTTCTCTTGTCATTATTGTAGTGTTACCTATCACTGTGTGTAATGGCCACTTGTCCAGAGCTACTACTGCAACATTCTCATATGAAACAACTATAGTGTATGCCACTTCTCAGATGCCTCAATAAATCCAACATTGAGCACATGTGCAGATGGATATGGGGGAGTCTTGTACCAGCCATACTACAGTTTCCTCCCGTAGCAAACATACGTTGTTTGTACACAAACATTCATTTTAGGCCTACACATAACTTCTGTTTGGAATTTGACACTGTTGCTACAGTATATTATCTGTGTAGTGAAGACAGCACAGTATTTGTGCAGCATCGGCCAAGTGTTCTGCTGTGAGGACGTCCGCTCATTCTCGCGCTGTTGGTTATGCACGTGGAATTGTACCGATTCTGCTGTCAATAAAAAAAGATATTTTTTAATCAGATGTTCTTTTTTGTCTCTATTCCAATATGTCAGACTAATGGGTGATTTTGAGGCAATGTCAAACATGGAGCTGATTGCACAACTCCTTGCACGCACCATAACGGCACGCACCCATGCCACTTCATTTGCAAAACGTTCTAGAACGGAGCGCATCTGCTGGGGAGGGGTCTCCCGCAGCTGCGAAATGTATTCCGCTCCGGTGATTCCCGATCTAGTCCGACTGTCGCCGGTGTTTGTCACGGGCCTGTCCTACAACATACCTCTGTCATACGCGGGTTATCTTCCCGGTCCATCCCGACAAACACCATGTTGGACATCTTGGTTCTGATGTTCTTCGCCATCATCGCGCTTGTTTTCCTGTCGTATATCATCTACATGCTATGATGTAGGCTAGCCTAAGACGTGACGGGTTGCCACAACATATCGCGAATGAGCCAGATCCCTGGTGTTCTTCTTGTACAAAGGTGAGGTAAATGTCTTAAAAGTGCTACAGGCCAAACCGCGCTTTGGACAATTTTGACAATTTGTTTGGTGCCAATTCTTGAAATCCTGTGTTTTGTGGTGATGTCATATCATCTACGAATTTTCTTCACATTTTGTCATTTGATGTGTGCATTTATGGATGAGAAAAAAACATAATTCGGAAAGCATGGTAAAAACTACACACTTCCTGCAGGCTCGATATATTCGTCAATGATTTCACTGGCATCCTTTGAACCGTGGAGATACCCAAGAGGGACCATAATACGTGTGGCACACAGTTCGTCAATTGTCGATGCAGATCCCCTGTGGTGAACATGCAGTCTAAAAATACGCTGTTTGATTTTAGGAGGGAATACCTAGAGATGGCGTGTTGTGGATTGGACGTGGGCACCTGTGCGCGCTCACAACAACAGGACATAAGTGAACATCTGGACGAACAATGGAAAGATGTTAATGGAAAAACATTTTCTCGACTTCCATAGCCCCGTGTGGACATATTAATGGTCGGTGCAGATGGCCTGGTTCATCTGATGCTGACTGTTTCCTGCGCACGTTTCTCCACCTGCTCCTCAACCCCTCACTCTGAACTCTTCACACTATTGTACAGCAAGGAGGGTTTGGAATAATGGAATAATGTTAGTAAGCCTGATGCCGCGCCCCCCACACACACACACACACATGTGCATAGTGTTTCTTTGTGATTTAGTCGGCAAAGCACATTATGAATATATTTCTTTGTTCAATAAACGCGTATGAAGAAAAAGATAGCCTCCCTGACTTATGAGGATGTATGCTTTCTCGATTCAAATCCGGGTGCCCCTGATAGGGGGAGACATTGGGTTACTTGAGTTATTCATTCAGGAAACCTCATAGTAGAAGCTATCTCACACGGTAATTTAGGCTGTGTGGTGAGATTGCCATTTTCGTAAAGGCTAGCACTGCAGTGTCAATGGTGCCATGACCGCGCTTGAATTCACATCTGAAATAGCATTGCGCATGTGTTTAACTGTGTGCTTTTAAGATACATTGGGCTAACTGTTTTTGGCCACGTAGCCTAGCATCAGAGTGGAACAGTGGATCTAGCGACACCAAGTGGAAAATATCTTCTCGGAATTTCCGTATAGCGAGAGTGATGTGGATTCATTTATCCTGCCTCGGTTTGGTTTTATCCTGGGGAGCTGTTTCCAACAGCAGCATCATATCAAAACTAAATTCAGATAGGCCCATCCGTCTTCTGTCTTCTTTATCCAGAGCTAAAGCCGAACTGAATTAAACTGTTTTTTAAAACCATACCTGAAACCCCAAGAACTGCACATAGCAAAACTCGAGACCTAATCCGCTGATTGGAAATTATCAAATGGATTTCATAAAAGGCTCAGGCTACGCCTCTAGCCTATTTCAGTCCGTTTATCACAGAGACTGCAGGCTAGATAGGCCTACGCTGGTCATAACTTTGATCACTCAAATCAGAAATTTTCAGACACGTACGCACGCTCACGTGGGTGTCTGTGAGTTCGAGTGACTCAAACTAAGTCAGTCTCAGTTCTCCACTGGACTCTCCCATACTCACAATCATAAGACCTGTCACATGACCAACTGAGTGGAAGTTGTAAAATTCTCAAGGATTGGGACATTTCACCAAACCTTAAACCACTGGAACAATGCATCAATTAGCCTTAATAAATAAAGATATCGATCTAGCTCTATACAAGGCTGTCGTAGGCATCAGAAACAAATAACGTAGGCTACGGTCACAAAATGTTTGCCCATGTGGGCATATTTAGGTGTGCCTTACAGATCATCTGAACTGTCAGCTGATCTAGGCAGGACCACATGATTGCACTTTGCTCTGTATTTGGCATGTTTGCAGAGTTACACGCATAGGACATGCAAAACATTAATTAACTATAATTAAATTGATAGAATGTCGGACTTCGTTTTTGTTGTCGAACGATATCGGACTTCGTTTGTTGTCAATTTGGAATTCCTGATGCCTATGCTAGCATTTCACACATCCCTGTGACAGTCTGCAATGGACTGTACCATTCTAACTTTAGGGGTGAAATATAATATCGAAGGATTTAATGAGCGCATAGCAGGCAACATAACAATTTTGACTACATAATAGTTATTTAATTGACTGTAAAATCCATATCTACCACCCAATTTAATCTCAATTCATTTGGATATGTGTCATCCATAAGGTGTCATCCCTGAAAAGCGGAAATGGGCCCCACGGTGATGACTTATCATGTGACACTCTAAATTTCGCCATTTTCATCATCTCCACCGGTGATCTGTGGAAGACTAGATCCGTAGCTGCTTCAAACCGTGTTGGCGCAGGCCTCGTGTTCCATTCAGAGTAGTTTGAGCAGGTACCGCAGTAAAACCTTAAAGGTAGATATTCATTATTTCTTTTTTGTACGTTTCATTGTAGCATCAGAAGAATGTCCGCCGAAAGCCCCGAGTATTCCCCGTTCTTTGCAGTGATGGGAGCATCCGCCGCAATGGTTTTCAGTGGTAAGTGACATTTCATTCATTCTTAGCAGATTATGCATTGTCAATGCATGTATTTATAGGCTACGGTGTGCTGGGGTTATTATGTCGGGGACTAGACTTATTTCTAGTTGGATCTGGAGATGGGAAGGTGTCACGGCTTGCTGGGCGGCGATACGTCCCGCGGATCTGGGCGATCACCTCGGCGTACCTGCTCGAGGGGGAAGGGATGCGCGAAGGGTTCCATCACGGTAGATGACGTTGCGTTTGACGTAGGATTTATACATTATTTATTTAGTTTGATGATTTTTTACTAGACGTCATGACAAAAATGTTGCTGTTCATCTAGAAATAAAGACGACTTAAGCGAATTTGCCATTGTCAACCGATTAATTGAAGTAGCGACATCAATATGCGGCATATAGCATACAATATCTTCATTCCACATAGTCGAAATTACTTAAAGCCATATGATACTAAAATTTCAGATGACATGGTTAATTATTTAAATATAGACTATGTTTGGCTTGACCTCCCACCCACCATCTAATGTCATTGATTTAGCTGCTGCCGTCAAGTCACTAGCAAATAAGCCGAGCAGGTGCAATTCAATGATTGCACTCTCAGATGCGGAGGAGCGTTCGTTCAGTTAGTAATGAGTCCCGACAGTATACAACGACACATCTTCATAACCGGATGAGTCTTTGTCATTGCATAAATACTACGCTGTCTAGTAGGCCTAGGTTAAGTCAGTGTTGGCTAAACGCGAAGGAAAACCCTGTTGGCGGCTTCGGCCATTTTCGTGTGCAATCGTGTGTCGCGACGGAGAGCGCTATAGGAAGACTGGCATCTTCCCATTTGATTACATCAGTACATTGTTTCCCAACAGAACAGGGAAACTCTAGTTTTTAATGCATTTTGATTGTCATAACGTGTGAACTGAAGAAGTGTTAGGTAGGCTTACACACCAACAGTACCACAGACCCCTCTCATTTGTCACAATTCTCATAAGTATTAGGTATAGGTGTTGGAATGGCGCTCATTAGTTGGGATATTTGCTTAGACCTTCCACTCTAAAATAAGATTTCCTCTCTCTTCCTCCCTCAGGCTATAGACACACACTCGTGCACACACAAACTACTGTTAGTTACCACTATCCTTCTGTAAAGTTCAGGTTGTTTTTTTAAGTGAGATTAGTGACCCTGATCCATGTTCGGGCAGTGAGTTGTCACTAATGTACTAAAAGGTTTTTGAATCGAACAGAGCTTTGTGTGGGACTCTGTGAACGAACTATACGTTCAAACTTAGGATATGGATCAGCTGTTCCATAAACAGCTCTCTAATATGCAGGCTATTTTTTTTCCTTTCCGTCTCTCTAGCTTTAGGTGCTGCCTATGGCACAGCGAAGAGCGGCACAGGAATTGCAGCCATGTCTGTGATGAGGCCGGAGCTAATCATGAAGTCCATCATCCCAGTGGTCATGGCTGGTATCATAGCCATCTACGGGCTGGTGGTGGCTGTGCTCATTGCCAACAATATCTCGGAGAGAGTCTCACTCTTCAAGTAAGTTTGTTGTGGTTTACAATCACACACTCACACACACACTGTAAATGAATAATTGTGAAATAGGTGAAATAAGTCTTGCTTCCTGTTTCCTGTATACTGCTCATGTGATGACCGTGGAAGTCTTATCTTGCTTCATTCCTATCCCTTCTCCCACCTCTTCAGGAGTTTCTTGCACTTGGGTGCTGGCTTGAGTGTGGGCCTGAGTGGCTTGGCGGCCGGCTTTGCGATTGGAATCGTGGGCGACGCCGGCGTCAGGGGCACTGCCCAGCAGCCTCGGCTCTTCGTCGGCATGATCCTCATCCTCATTTTCGCTGAGGTGCTGGGGCTGTACGGCCTGATTGTCGCTCTCATCCTCTCCACCAAGTAAACGACGGGAGAACAACATTCATCATGACTCATAGAATCACGTACAACACACACAGATATGTACACACACACACACACACACTATTCGCTCAGTCACCAAAATACATGATGACAAACTAAAGTAAAAACCCATAATGGATTAAAAAAAAAATCTACCCATAAATATCAACATTGTAAAACCACCACCACATATACTACATTGACCCCAAGAGCAGAGAGGAGAATGTGTATGTGTTTGGGCAATTGAATGAGTGAGAGAGAGAGAGTGAATATATGTTTGCATGTGCGTGTGTGTGTACACACAAGCTCCTCTTTTCTCCTTGTGTACAGTACTCCTGCGTTTAGTCGCTTCTGTAAATGCGCTGTGTAATCTGTGCTTTGTTGTGTGTGTGAGTGTGTGTACGTGTGAGTGTGTTTAGATAGTGCATCCCTTCCTTCCTTGACCTTGCTATGCTTTGCTTGTTTGTGTTTATGTTATGTTTTGTGTGTTATTTTTGTCTTCATTTTCCTCATGTATGCAAACATTTTTTTAAGTATTATTTTGGGACCATTTCTGATTTTCACACGATGTTGAGGACCTATCAAATGATATACAAATATACTATTTTTTTCCCACTTACTATTTATGAAGATTTTCAATTGTTCATGAAATTGTTTTAACAGGAACAAAGTCTTTATTGAATCCCAATGCTCTCTCTATATATAAATAAGTGTATTATATAAATATATATCTGTATAGCTAGGTGAATTGCACTGTGGGTAATTTTGTTCTAAGTGCTTGGAGTTTCACTGGATGTAATCATTGGTTAACATGGAGATAGTTTGTCTGTACTCAGATACTGGTGTGGAAGTTTAAGTGTGTGTGTGTGTGGGTGTGTTTTGTGTGTGTGAAAGTATGTATGCACGCATGTATCTATATGGTCGGGTGTGTGTGTGTGTGTATGTATGTGTATGTTTGTGTTAAGTCAAACAAGACATTCTCAAACACTTGTACCGTTTTAATCTGTAGTTCTGCTGTCTCTGGTTGCATTATTTGGCCTAAGCAGGTCAGTAAAGGCCGAACCGTCCAATTTCCTAAATAAATAAATAAATCTCCTCAACTTCCACCACCTTTCTTAATGTAGCTGGTTTTAATTGTTTTTATATTCATTTCATGTCTTAAATAGGTTGTTGGGTCTGGACAAGCAAAGCAGGCTATCCTGTGCTCTGGATACATTCAGTATGGGACATGCTTATATTTGTGGCCACCAGCGCTGGGTTTGTGAGGTTAGGGATTACCTCTAAGGTTGCCATCTGTTTCACAGAAAGTCATTGTGTTGCATCTCAACCAAACTGGCTCTGCAATCCGGTTTAGCACAACCGAACACTAAATAATGCTTGTTGCATTGCCCCGATTATCTACAGAGGTTTTCGAACTGTAGTGCAGAATGCCTAAAGGGCAACTGCCAGGGTGATAAGAGATTGTTCTCTGGGAGGAAGGTAAGAACCGTAGCCATATATATATATATATATATATAGTAATATTTTTTGTTATATGCAACACGCCAACCATTTAGATAGATACTTTATTGATCCCCAGGGGAAATTCAAGGTCTCAGTAGCATACAGACAACACACACACATTCACTAACAGCAGAAAAAGTACTTAAAAGTATATAATATAAAAACACAACTAAGCAAGAACAGTAGAAGATAGAGAATATACTAAAATACAAATTTTACTACTTATAACTAACACTTAATCTAAATCAATTCAAAAAACAGTATCCACATAGTGGTGATTAATCAATCAAGAGGCGCTTGCAATGACTGAGGCAGGGACTGAGCCTGTGATTCTCTGTGCATAGTAAGGTAAGGTGCTCTGTGTGAGTGAGTGTCATGGTGATAGTGCAAATGAGTAAGTGCAACAGTGCAAGAATAAAGTCTATATATATATATATATATAACTATTTTAAGAAAAGGTATAGGTGTGGCCACAGTTCGGCTGTGGCATGGAGGGAGGGGTTATGCATATGTGCTAATGTAGTGTATGTAATGTAATGTAATGTAATATAGCACGCAAACAGTGAGGGAGAAAGACAGTGGTAAAAAGTGGCTAGTGGACAGACAGTATCCAAACATGGAGGGGGTGAAGAGGCAGACAGACTATGCAGAGAAGTCTATCTCTCCTCTTCCCTTAAGTGAAGCATTGAACAGTTCAATGGCCCTGGGGACAAATGACTTCCTCAGTCTGTCTGTTGTGCAAGGCAGTGAGCCTAAGTCTCCAGCTGATCAGGCTCTTCTGCTTAACAATAGTGCTGTGGAGTGGGTGACACTCATTGTCCAAGATGTTGATCAGTTTGTTCAGGGTCCTTTTGTCAGATATTGAAGTGATGCACTCCAGTTCAGCTCCCACTACAGAGCTTTCCTTACCAGCCTGTCAATTCACCCCGCATCCTTCTTCTTTGTGCTTCCTCCCCAACATACCACTGCATAGAAGAGGACGCTGGCAACAACAGACTGGTAGAACATCCTGAGGAGCATGCTGCACACATTGAAGGACCGCAGCCTCCTCAGGAAGTACAGCCTGCTCTGCCCTTTCTTGTAGAGTGCATCAGTGTTGGCTGACCAGTCCAGTTTATTGTCCAGGTGGAGACCCAGATACTTGTAGGTGCTTACCACCTCCACATTGACCCCATCAATGGGGACTGGCTTAGACCTGCGGAAATCCACCACCATCTCCTTGGTCTTTGAAGTGTTGAGTTGAAGATGATTGAGTTTGCACCATTGCACAAAGTCCTCCACCAGGCTCCTGTACTCCTCCTCCTGCCCGTTCCTGATACACCCCACAATTGCAGTATCGTCAGAAAACTTCTGCATGTGGCATGACTCGGTGTAGCAGAAGTCAGATGTGTACAGGGTGAACAGGACTGGAGAGAGCACAGTTTCCTGTGGCGCTCCCGGTGCTGCTGATCTCAGTGTCAGAGAGACAGTTCTTCAGTCTGATTTGATTTACTTGCAGTTAAAAACTGTATTTTATTTTGGGAAGCATTTTAATGAACAAGCCCAAAGAAGTGAAATAACTTATCCTATTTCATATTATGGGCCTGCCCTAATTTAAATGCTGGGCAAAGTCAGTATGAGCAGTTCTCGTGCATGAACCTACAACGGGAGAACTAGCTGACACTGCTGCTTGTGCTAGGATCTTTCTCATGGTATTACATTTGAAAATAGATTCTGCGTCGTTTTAAAGCAAGCTTTAGTTAGACTTATAAGTTAAGGGCCTTATGTGTAAATAAAGATAGCAGCTTTTCATCATTTGATTGACTGGATTTGACTTTTCAGAACAACAAAAATGAGGACAATTTACACTGTCGGGGAAAGTCTTATGGTAAGTTATGGTAATGGCCGGTATAGTCGCGTTTGTCCAAGCCACTTGGTGGATATTTGGAATGGATCAAGGCAGTCCAGGCAGTCTGCAGAGCCATGACTCTGCCACGATTGGATGCGACTGTGGAAACGAAGAATGCAGGAAGTATTTCTTCACCCTCTTTTCCTGCGTTAATTTTCCATATCTCCAAGGAATTGCCTTCAGGCCAGTTAGTTAGTGTAACACGTGACAGTAGAAGGGATGAGGCTTAAAGTCTCAGTAATTTTGGAAATGTATCTTTTGTAAAGATGCCTAGTTGGACTGGAGATGCTGTGCGTTAAAGCGCAAAATTCTCCATCAAATTGGCTAGACCGATGAGACCAGATAGTCCAAATGAAACTGCAAGGCTTCCTTGTTTTTCAAGAGCCAAAATGTCCGTCCGAGAAGAGTACCAGAGCCCGTCAACGGACATTCTCTGAGAGTACTGAACACGGCCGTTTATGACAGCCATATTGACCAATGAATGTAATGTATATGTACTATATAGCCCACCTCTTTAACGTGCTATCCAATCAATGGTTAAAGAAGGGCTACGGTAATGGATTGTTTACGTCTGTCGTGAAAGTAGGTCATTGCTGGGACTGTGACAGGTAGAATAACCTTAGCTAGGATAGCTAGCTAGAATGGTTTGACGCCTGCATATTTGCAAACGCATCTGCAAATACCATTTCCCAATATTTGGAAAGTTGCGAGAAGACAATAATATCTAAGCCTGACAACGGTTGAACTGGTAAGTTTACTCTAGTCGGAACATTGTTGCTCGCTAGCTAACTTTGCCTAGCCAAGTTAGCGAACGATGGCTTGGTGGGGTCGCTCCGTTCCACTTCTGAAGTGGGTTGGCTAGCCAGGAAATGTAAGCGAGTCAATGCTACTGTCGTCCCAAAAGGTAAAATGTGTAGTCAGTTTATTATACAGGCGATAACATGCGCGTGCAAATATCGAACGCCTACATCCATCTATTCTTCTCTCAAGAAACGTTTTAAAAACAGGCAAGCTAGGGCTGGCTAACTATCTAATTACCATATTGTTAGCTATCGATATCTCGCTAAGCACTTGTAGTCAGTTGGTGAGTATTCGTTTTTGTACAATTACCCACACAAATGGTTGTGCTCAAAATAACGACAAATGATGCAAAACTCAGGACCATCTTCTGATAATAATTGTATATGTTCTGAAGTTGTTTAACTGATCTGTAAATGCTAGTAGCGGATAACTAGCTGGTAGCAGTACTTTGCAGGATGCTGGAACTTAACCAGATTCGGAGTCGTCGTAAGGGCCGAAGAATTGTGATGATTATCGAATTCACTTGTAAAGCAACGTGACGATAATAGAGTCCAGCAAAGTAACTACGTTTCATGGTAAATGTGGTTCTTGAACCAATCGGGATGAGCCTGCAACTAGTTTGACTGTTAATTGTGTGTGACAGGAGAGTATTTAACTGTAGATTAGTTTGCGTAGTGAACCGTGCGTGAGTAATCTCACCAAGATTTGTTAATGTATATTAGTAGTGAAACTGCGGGTAGTTTTCTTTTTTTTTTTTTTTTTTAATAATCCGCGTCCGCCCGACTCATTTTGAAGATCCAATCGGCCCAGCACAGTGATCAAAGATATGCGTTTAAGACCTACGAACCCGACCCGCACCGCAAATTCCTAATGTTACTTTACTTCACAAGACGTTTAGAACAAATAAATAAATGCAGTCGATGTAGCCTTGTCTAAAACAGTCTAGGCTATGTTAAATTGCACATTACAATGGGAAACGTCTGGACTTAAAAACAAAGTAGCCTAAGCAAATCTGCAGCATCTCTCGCTCTCTCTCACTCACACACAGGCGCGCGCCCACACTCAAACCTCAGGTCTCTGCCCTAAACTTGCACAAAGTAGCATGCCGATATTACATTACATTACATTTACATTACATTACATTTGGCTGACGCTTTTTAACCAAAGCGACTATATTACTTTTCTTGCTGACCATCAGATAAGTTTTGATGGTGTAACCTGCCCTTGCTAAACGGTAGACTACCGACTGTAAGTTGGCCAGCGCAACACTATTTAGTCACCAAGACACTGTTGCATTTGTGATTTTTTACAATGCAGTGGGTTTGTTTTTTATGACATGTTGTGATCAGCAGGCCACACTGTCCTAGCTGGTATGTCAAGAAGAAGCAGGAATAGTCGGGCGTGGCGTTACGTTTGGAGTGGTATTCGGCGAGATGCAGACGCACGAGCTCTTATTCAGGCCTCAGAGACTGAGGTGCGTGTCTGCTAAACCTGTTTTCTTTTCCTGAAATGAAAATGAATTACATAAACACATTCTCGCATGGAATAATCATAGATTGACATAATGACATAACATGATTGACTGAATTCTACCTGTTGCTGTGAATTGTGTGTTAAAGTACAGTGACTCAGACTCTGAAGTGGAGTTTCCTGCAGCAGTGCCCCCTGTACCAAGTGCTGTTCCTGTGACTGGGGAGTCCTACTGTAGCTGTGACTCGCAAATTGAGGCCAGCTGCAACCCCCGCCTGCGTGGCTTCACACATATACATGACTGTCATTGTGGAGAGGATGACCAGGGTGGGCCTCTTCAGCCTCTTCCTCATACCCTGCCCTTCCTTTTCCATAATCTGTTTATCACTCTCTTTATTCAATTCACTATGTTTATTTCCACCTCATACAAAGAACTTAGAAAGGAAAATTCCATGCATTATTATTGGTCTTATTATTGGTCAAGTAATGATCACTTGAATGCCACATTGGCTAGTCTGTCATAACTCACTTGTGCATCTTTAAAAATTGTCTACTCTTCCCTCTGTGTTTTTTGACAATGCCCAATGTTTGGTAGACGTTGACTTTCTCTGGTTTGACTGTGGCAGATTTTGACTGGGTGTGGGACGATGACAGCCGGTCAGCGGCGACACTGCTTAGTTGTGAGAACAGGAAGGTGAGCTTCCACTCAGAGTACAGCTGCGGCACAGCCGCCATCAGAGGCTCCAAAGAGCTCACAGATGGACAGCACTTCTGGGAGATCAAGATGACGTCTCCTGTCTATGGGACCGATATGGTGAGTTCTTAAATCAAATTAACATTCTAAAGAATATCTGGGTTCATTGAATTCAACATAGAATTTTAGAACCTTCAATTGTTGCGGAACTTAGAATGTTCAAAAACCTACACCTTTAAGGGTTAAATCAGCACGCATTGGGTTTCTAATGCCCACAAATTCGACCCCACCCCATCTCTCCTTACCACTCGCTTCCTGTCACTTTTCACTGTCCTTTTTTTAATGAAGTAGAAAAAAAGTCATATCTGGAAAAAGTGTCTACTGTTTACTATTCCTTGAGGATTACATCATTGTGGTTGTTTCATTTTAAAAATGGATACTGTACTGGAGTGGTTGTGATTTGGAAAAAGCAGCATATATTCATGTTTGTTCTCCAGTAGCAGTTGAATGTCTTTAGGTGACACATCATACGCAAACACATAATGTTGCTACCAGAGATGGTTGATGTGTTCTAAAACATCTTTGTTGTCACTCCATGCAGCCATGTTTTGCTGCATTTGCAGTTTCACAACTGTGGGGCAAAAATCAGTTGGACAAGGGTCCAGTAATTAAACAGCTTGAAAATGATCATGTGTTTGAGTTGAGATGCGTGGATGTGTGAAATAATTGATTCCTGTGTGTACATGCCACAGATGGTGGGGATTGGAACTTCTGACGTGAACCTGGATAAATACAGACACACATTCTGCAGCCTACTAGGCAAGGATGAAGAGAGCTGGGGCTTATCGTACACAGGTAGCTTCATCACCGTTCCATCATCAGCATCAGATAAGTAGTGAAATGAAAAGGTTGTGCACCTCAGAAACTCCTTGGCTGTAGTTCTCTTACATAGCGACATTTTTGTGTGTGTGTGTGTAGGTCTACTTCATCATAAAGGTGATAAGGTCAGCTTCTCATCACGCTTCGGCCAAGGGTCCATCATCGGAGTACACTTGGACACCTGGCACGGAACTCTTACATTCTTCAAGAATCGAAAGTGCATAGGTCAGTAGTACCAGCTCATACAGCCAACATGTGTTTGTGTACAGATAGGACAACTTTTGCTTCTAGCTAACATTCACTTCTTGTTTCATTGAGAGAAATGTGCAGTCAGGCAGTTATATATTAAGGCAACAGATGTGTTTTCATTGAAGTTACAATGACTTTATTTCTAGACAGTAACACAAAGAGAGATGCACAGAGAATGAAAAACTGAAAATGCTTTTGCGGGCTTGATGGGTAAAAATTTAGTTAAAAATAAAAATAGGTTTTATATATGAATATCTTATATTGTGTGGCATGTGGGACTCATTAAGGTCTTGGTGTCAAATTAGTTCAATTAAATTAGTTTTAATTAGACTAAAGACCTTTTCCCATCATTTAAATTGGGCCCCTTTTTGTTGTAGACTCCATGTAATTGAGCATTTCAAGCATTTCATTTTCACAGCAAAAAACACTGACTTCTCCTTTTACCTTTTAAAAATGACATTACCTTGGTAGACTAATCCATGCTTTTTAGGGGATAACGGTGTGATGGTAGTACCAAAAATGACATTTACATTTTCAAAATCAGCTGGCTGGCCACTAGAGGAAATATTGGTTGTGTCTTGATCTTACATTTAATAACAAATGGGAGCATGTTTCCACCACTTCATCCACAAACCTAGTCAAAATTCGCAGATACTAAGTTGAAATGTAGAGACAATTTGATAAAAAGAATGAGAGATAAAAACAGATTGAAATTGAGATACTAAGTCAAAGTAATATGAGGCACACATTACATTCTTAGAGGTATTTCCCTGTTTCCATCTTTGTATCATCCTAACCTGCTGTTTTTGTGCCTTAGTAAGCCCTGCCTCTTCTGTAACAGGGTCTGATATTACAGTGAGATCTCAGTGTCTGAGATGACTATAAATTACCACAAAGGACACCTTGTCTTGTGAGAGAGCTACAGATACAAAGCTACAGATAATTCAAAATAAATTTTGCCTTATTCTCTCAACTCTACTATGTGGCGTCTGTCTTAGAAATAAGAATAGTGGTTTCTAGAGCTATAATCAGACATGCACTGCAGTCCCTAACTTTACTAGACATTATGACACCGGAGGGGCTGTATGTGAGAACATAAATGTCAATCAGTTTATTCAGACATTACAGACTTTACCCTATCAGTTTTAGGCGAAGTCCAGGTAATGCCTAATTAAATCCTCATGTAGCATGTAATTGTCCCGAAAGCGAGTGAGTGGGCATGTTGTTGACCCTGGAGACGTTGCTGAAATAAATAGGCTATACATGTATGAAGTCTGATACAAACAGTAACCGTTTGATGTCTTAAACTAATACAGCATAACCATGTAGCAACCTAGCGTTAAGATAGCAAGCTAAACTGAACAGCAATAAAACATTAGCTTCCTGGGTTTACTTCCTGGGTTACGTTTCTCAAAATTTCGACGTAGCATCTCAAAATCTGGCTTACTTTTTCAAAATCCTGACTTAATATCTCAGAATTCTTACCTAGTATCTCAGAACAGTGACTTAGTTGGTAGCCCCCCCCCACCCCCTCCAAGTGGTGGAAACAGGCTTCATAAGTATGGTTCTATGGTTCTATATTCAATTGTTATGTGTGTGGGTGTTGCAGGTGTGGCTGCAACAGAGTTGCAGAACAAGCAAGTGTTCCCCATGGCGTGCAGCACTGCGGCCAAAAGCAGCATGAAGCTCATCCGCTCTGTGTCGGCACCCACTTCCCTGCAGTATCTGTGCTGCTCGCGCCTGCGCAAGCTCCTCCCGTCCGGGACTGACGCTCTGGGGGTGCTGCCTCTGCCGCCGGGCCTCCGGCAGCTGCTCCACTCCAAGCTGGGCTGGGTCCTCACCCTGGACCACATGCAGAACCACATGCAGCCACACAGCCACATGCACACGCCTCCTGGGCCGTCCTCCAGCAGCGACTCAGAGGGCTGCACCTCCGATCCTGAGGCCTGTCAAAGGAAGCGCTGTCGTTGGACCTGATACATGCTGTACATGCACACATACATGCATACATAAATACGTGCAAACATAGATATGTACACACACACACATGGCAGACATGCAAAGGTAAGAAACTAATACAGTCTGTGCATGCAGGAAACGCATAAATTAAAGCATTTGTGTTCTAATGCAAAATGCCAGGGGTTTTCAAATCCCTTGTAAGATATGGGGGGGAAAATTGCAATGACTTCATACACCCTGAATATGATATTCTTAATCGGCAAAATACTCTCTAAATAACTAAACCAGGCATTGTCCTTTAACACCTCAAGTCTCATTGTCAGTTGATGTTTTTCTCGGGCCAGATGGAAGTGCTTTTCTGAAGTTGCATTTTGAAAACCCCTGGTATAGTCGGCCACAAATATTTACCACCCCACACAGTCAAAAGACCCTCCTATGGGGCCAACTGTATTTCACCAAAACTGAGTGTAGACTATGGTTCAGTGTATAGCTACAGAAGCTAGGCACAGTTCCTCTCATGCATTCCAACATCACAAAAGTATCCTGTGTTGGTTGATACATTGTGAGCAAGCCTTAACTGGATGTTAAAGGTTTTCAACAGTATTTAACCCCTTAAGAGTATTACCACAACAAAACGGTTGGTTCTGAACACCTATACACTAGACTGCACAAGAGTAGAACTGTATTGTCGTTTGTTCTCATTTTTAGTCAAACTGTTACTACTTCTTTCTGGTTCTTGCACCGGAAGTGCTGCTACCTGAAAGCAAGAGATGATGTGTTACAGTCTCATGCTTCCCTCGCATACATCCCTGGCCACGGTTTCTTTGGCACAGATGAAAGGATCATGTTAGGCTGTTTGATCATGCTGCAGCTCCATCAGCCAAAACTGTTAAGAGGTATCATAGGTAGGGTTACATTTTATTATATCTTTCTAAAATAATGGTCCTCGGAGCAGTAGTACAGCGCAGTGTAGAAACGGCACTTCCTGCCCACATCAAACATACCATGGTGTGTACGTGTTGCTCGTGCTCTCAGTCACCGCTTTATCCATTATGTGATATTCTTTTTGAACTGGACCTTTTACAAAAATATTAGCCGTTTTGAGTTAAGGTATTTTCTTGTGATCCAGCCAACATACAGTTGAATTGTAAGCTTACAGTTTAATTGTACATCAGCTGGATCCTATCACAACTTTGAAAATGAGTCTGTTGTATAAAAGGGGATTGCAGTTAATCTAAGGAACGTGGAGCACTCCTTGTTTGTTTGTGAATCTGCAGATGCACTTACTTACATGAGTGGATGAGTGAGTGGACATTGTAACTTAAGAAAAAAAAAATGTTGTGTATATGAGTGAGTAAGGTTATCAGTTTGCATACTTATGTTATGAACGGAGTGTTCTAGTGCCTTGGGCCAGCTTTGTCATTTTAACAATGGCATCATGGGTGACATTGATGTATTTAAAATGTTATTCAGACTTTTCAGTTTTTAGTTATTTTTTTCCATGTCCTCTTTTTTTAGTCTGTTTTAATTATGGGGAAACTCCTCTATTGTGTCTTCGTGGGTCTTAATCTAATACATACACACTATATATATGTTTTATAATTGTCTGTATAAAGAAAACTTTTGTTATGCATTAAAGCACTTTTGCTTATTTGTATGTATATACATTTACATATTTCAACTATGCTGTCATCTGTACATAGTGTATGTATAAGCCTAGTAGTCTCTATTTGCATTCTGTATATCTTAAGCATGGCCTTTAACCGAATTATGGTGTTAAAATGAAACAATAAATATGCACAAAAACATTCTGGGGAGAAAGTGGATTCGTTAAATTTGTAAATAAAGAACATTATAAAGAATATTTATACCACTCCAAAATGTTGAAGTTGAAATGTTAATACAAATGACGTTGTGGAACTAACTGCATCCCCTGTTTCTTCACGGATTTATTTGAAAGTAGCTCCCCTAGTCAGGAACTTCCGCTTTGTTGAGGTCACTGTATGCGTACTCCCCCACCCCTGTCTACTATTTTATAAACAGGTAAGTGGCATATTGTTATGAACAGCAGATAATATAATGAAAAATTATAGTTAATGTGTACCAAGGCTTTTAAACTAATGTTAGGACCATGCTTTTGTATGTCATAAGGTAACACGTGCATCATCATATCCAGCTTCATCGCTGGTTCTCTGAGGTCAGCAACTAGCCTTTCTATAACTAGCTGAATGGTTGAGATGATAATCTTTCAAAATGTTTTACTAAATCGGCCCTTTAATTGGAAGTTGACTATCAAGGCCTGTATGCTTGTATCTATAAAAGCAGGTTTTAAAATCGTTTTGGATTGTCACTGGCTAGCTAGCTGCACGACTTTTCACGTTACTTGACTTGTATGTTGTAGACTTGGCTGTAGTGCATTTTATTTCAGCACTTGTATGTCAAGCGGGACATTCTAAAATGGCATGACAAATTTGGTGATCGTTGTTTTCCGACCTTAAAACAAAAAATCTTTCTCAAATCTTGTCAAAGTCTTCTGGTGTAAGGATGGCTTATAACAGATTATGTAGGCGGCAACTCAAGTGGCAGTGTTTTGGGCTGTTCAAGATAGAATCATCCTCAGTTGTAATACGTTACTTTTTGAATACATTTACATTTATTCATATAGCAGACGCTTTTATCCAAAGCAACTTACAAGTCAATTATATTACAAGGGCCATTGTCCCCTGAGCAACTCGAGGTTAAGTGTGCACAATAGTGGAAGCTGAGAATCCACAACTTATCAGTCTACTGCATGCTAGCCCAGATCCTTAGCTCCATACACTACCACTGCCCCAGTTGCATGCTGGATGAAAGCAGATGGGGAAACATGAGGGTGACCCACCTGTCCAGCATTTTCTGGAGTTGAATCCTCAAGGAGAATCTTGCGTTCACCTGTAGATGTTATGGGGCTGTTTGTCAGACATGGATTAAGCGTAGTCCAAGACTAATATAGAACTTCAGTGAATAGCTGTACTGAAAAAAGAGGTTTTAGTCAAGGGCAAGGCTTAATCCATGTCTGCAAAACCAGTCCTGTGCCTTTGAAGTTGTTTGTATTTCTCAATGGAGTCAGAGGAGAACCATATTAAAATATTTACTGTCTGCCTGCCATAGATTCATTTGTTTGTTTTCTAACAGGCAAACAAGAGGATAAGGAGCGTGAGGTCGAGAGCGTCATGTATCATGACTGGCGGTTACTACCCAAACACGAGGAGACTGAATTCACACGGTTCGAACCTGTCCCAGAACCCCCTATACGTTTTGTCATCTACCCTCCCCTCCTACGTGCCATGATCCTGGCCCAGCGCACTAAAGAGGGGCTCTCAACCACAGAGGAACCCCTGCTACCCCTAAGACGAGACGTACTGCTAAGCAAAGAGTACTTCCGAAACCAGGACCTTGAGCAACAGAGACAGAGACAGGCAGGGGAAGGGACGCCAGTGTGAGACATGAGCTCAGCAAGCAAACGGTCGCAGAGAGATGAGAACGGTAGATGTAAGACCAAGCGCTCTTCAAATTAATGTACACAATTGAAGCTACTCACTATTAAAAAAACCCTGAAATAATCATAGCATGCAGTGGGTTTGTCTTGGTTAAAGTTGTCATTGTCATTCTGAGTCACCTTTCCGTTTTGTGTTGTTTTGAAGATTGTAAATAAATGCATGTTTTTGTCCCAGAATGGATTATTAAAGCATTATTTGGAGCTGGGGGGTTGTGGGATTTGAAGGGACTTTCTGAGTTCATGACGTTTTCTATACCTGTGGTTCTAAACTTGTGTGCCATGGGGAATGCACTTTTCTACAGGCTTTTTAAATAGAGAAGGGAGCTATTTTGAAATGCATTAATGACCCAGCTTTTTATAAAGTGTTTGTTATGAAAGCCTATAACCGACCATAAGTTGGTGTGCCTTGGTGATTTGATTGGACCTTTGGCGTGCTTAGCACAAAAAGGTGGAGAACCTCTCCTAGTTCCAGCCAGCAGGTTAGGCCAGTGGTTTTCAAAGTGGGGGCCATGAGGGGGTGCCGGGGGGGCCTCAGCAAGTTAAAAGCAGCAAATAAATACATCTGAAAAAATGTAAATATACCTATTATTATGAGGGTTGTTATACAATTCCATTATAATAATGTGATGCATATCTGAACATTATATTTCCCATGATAATGACTGGGAATGAGTGATAGCTCTCATATAGCAGAAAGCCCCAAATACAATTTTTACACACTACATTATGCTCCATCGCGAAGTGCTTGTGGCTAAAATAATTATTAGGATTAGCTTAATGTATTTTTACATTTGCCGTAGTTTTGTCGATGGGTATAATAACACATCAAGGGGGTCCTTGGCCAGAACCTAGTGGTATTTGGGGGGCCTTGTCGTGGAAAAGTTTGGGAACCCCTGGGTTAGGCTATGTGTAGAGAATGCGCGCTCATTCCTCCAAACACGGGAACGCGCATAAGTCTACTCTCCTTACCACCTTCCTTTTAGGGCTGGTACGCGTGGGAAATCCGGCGTTTGGGATGCAATAATGATTTGCGTTTTTTTAACCATCTTCGCCAACATCTTCCAGACAGGTAAAAGTCATCCTTTGAAATCCACTTATTCCAAAATAACTTTGAGAAACTGTTACTTACAGTTTTAGACGTTTTGCAAGCTACCTACCTAGCCTCTTAGCTAACTTAGCTGTGCAGAAATAGAGTGGAATCTAATGTTAGCTAATATGCGGACAAGTCTTCTAACTTGGTCAAAGCAGGACGATACCCACGAGGTGAAAACGATTTTGAGCTCAAACATCCTTCCGTGCACAACAATACTTGTCACTTTGCAGCAGTTACACTTCCTTACCCAGCTAATATCCGTAGTCCCTTTAGCAGCCCGCCAGGGGACACCCTGTCATGGGTATCCCACAGTGACGTAAATATCGGCGATATGAAACGGCGTATCAGGCCATTACTATAACTCCGAGCGTGGTAAACAAAATCTGACATTTCATGCAGTAAATGCTCCCGTTAAGAACCAAACCAGATTTTGTTGAAATCTACACACCTATGGCTACTGAAAAATGTAAGGTTTATTTAGCAAATGTTATTTTGAAGTGTTAAAAAACATCTTTGTTTTAGAATTTCCGAACAAAAGTGGTGATAATTGGGTGTGTTACGGGATATGCCATTTGTCCATGTCTATAGGCCTACTTCTGTACACTTTCAGGGGCTCTAACATTTTGTAGAAAACATAGCCTATATTTTAGTGTTATTTTGCCTGGACTGTCAGTCTACATGCCATTGGCCGGATGCTCTTTGAATTAACGTTGTATAAACGTTGGTAATAATAGTATTACATGCGTTATTAGTCTCCTCCGTTTCTAACCTTGTTAGCTCTAACCTTTAAATCGACGTTATTATCAGCTCCTATTAATAGTAGGCCTATCGCTCAAATATTTTTCGATTGGTTACTACTTGCACGGCAAACTATTGACGTGTTATGATTGGCTGCTAAGCGTACAGCACCTGCTCCGCGCGAGAGAGTAGCGTTATGGGCTCCAAACGATCAGGCGCAGACCACCATGGTCCTAATTTGGGGGCGAAACAAGCTCGAGTTGAAGAAGACGGTAAAATACAATGCACCGATTTTAAACACTTTTGCTTCGGATATCTCTGGCCATTGTCGATGGCTTATTTGGTAGATTTGATATAACCTAACCCTCTTTCAGTAATGGTGCAGATTAGACCTATCAGCACAACCCAGGCTGATGGAAACATGTGGTTGATTATATGATTATGATTGACATTGATTATGTGTTTGTAATCACGGCACACGTCAAGCTTGAATGTTTGATAACATGAACAACATCTTTAAGTCTCAAGGAGAAAATGCGCAACTTTATAACTTTAGCTTACCTGTTAGACCTTTTGGCAGTGTTCAGTGTATTTACTTATATAGATGTCAACGATATTGATGTAATAAGTCCATGTCCATTAATTGAATCATTGTGCCTTCCAGAAATGTATTTCCTTTCCAAAAGTGACCTTTGCTCTGGCACTGCAGATTAGTTTCATTTTCTTTGTGACTACTTTGGATTTTTTTATTGGCTTGGTGACAGAGAAATGATAGGATAGAGATAGGAAAAAGTGGTGGAGCTGCAGTAATGTCACCGCCTGACAATTCCATTCCCAAACCCACCATTGCTAGTCTGTGTTTTTTTTAAATGATTAGCCTAGACCATCTGGTAAATGTCAGTCAACTGGAACTTTTAACTTTAAAAAGGATCAGAGAGGGAGACCAAACTCTTGAAACCACACTCTGTGTTATGGCATATGGTTTGGCTGAGGAAGGTTACATAGAGTGTACAATGCCAATTGTCAGGTGCTTTATCAACACCAACTCTATCTTCAGGTATCTTAGGGCGCCCACACTATTCCAGGGTTGGGGTGCAATTGAATGATACATGTGGTTATACTGTATTGTAGGATGGACCGGGGCGAACGAGCGGACCTTCATCGCCGTCAAACCAGATGGTGTGCAAAGAAAGCTGGTTGGCGAAATCATTGGCCGTTTTGAGAGGAAAGGCTTCAGTCTGGTGGCTCTTAAACTCCTGCAGGTATGGAAGGAAGGAAGGAACACACACACACACACACACACAGAGACTCGAATAAAAAGGGAAGGTGTTTAACTCCTTCCATGCATTCTTAATCCATTCTCTATGGTGTTTTTGTTTTTGCTGTGAAAAGTGAGGAGTTGTGTCCTTGCTCTCTACAGGCCTCTGAGGAGCAGCTTAGGGAGCATTACTGGGACCTGAGGAACAAGCCCTTTTACAACAGCCTGGTCAAATACATGAGCTCTGGACCAATCATAGCTATGGTAAGGCTTAGTTTGGCATGTTTTCTTATTTGATGCCATCACGTTCTTCTCAAGTCCATACAGACAGCAACGCTGAGACCCCCAAAGGTCATGGTACATTTGCTTATAGCTATATCCCTAGCAATACTTTAGTATTACGTCACAATAATGTTGCGTTCCCACACAATACTTTTGGGTTCCCAGGCAATATATTTGGAATTAGCAAGGGAAGTCAAACCTGTATTGAAGGAACGAAATGAAGTATTTTTTTAAAAATCACAACCACAACATATAAGGCACTCTAATAGAAACAGATATTATATTATGTTATATGCATTTTGAAGCCACTAAATTGTGCAATAAGCAAATTTGAGTAAAGAGGTATCCCCTTTTCTGTGGGTGGACCACAGGTATGGCAAGGCCTGGATGTAGTAAAGACTGCTCGCAAGATGCTTGGAGAAACCAACCCTGCTGATTCCATGCCAGGAACTATCCGAGGGGACTATTGTGTTGAAGTGGGCAGGTGAGAGTATTGGCAGCACACTGTTGGCACACCAGTTTGACATGTTCTAAAGAAGTTTTGTAAAAAAAAATAGCTTCAAGTGTGAAGGCAAAATATTGTAGCAGTTTTTATGATGTTGATATTAAACACTTCTGTAGATGTGACAGTTCATAAACTGTAACTCTGTTCTTCTGTTTCTGTTTGAGGAGAGTGTTAAATCAGAGTCTACATAGTAGTCATGTTTGTTTGTTTGTTTGTTTACCTCAGGAATGTGATCCATGGCAGTGATTCTGTTGAGAGTGCACAGAGAGAGATCTCCTTGTGGTTTCGCCAGCATGAGCTGGTCTGTTGGGAGGACAACAGCAATCACTGGATCTACGAGTAGCATTCACACGCGCGCGCGCACACACACACACACACACACACATTCATAGCAAAATAAATTGAACCTTGAAGCAGACACAATCATAGCTTATATTGCCTTATGGGACAGCTACTGTAGTAAGAAATGTAGTCTACGCAGTTGTAACTTACGATCACTTACCATACTGAACATGCAACACTTCTGATGCACCACCAGGAGTGACTTTAGAGTAGGACAAGTTTTAGAGTACTAGTATTCCTTGCACACCCAAGTTCACACACATACAAGAATGTAAAGTGTTAACATACATGTATTTCAACGCCTCTGAAATACTCAGTCATAATCCGTCCAGTAGAAATATATATATATATATATATATATATATATATTATTATTATTTATCTACTGTATGCAAATGATAGAAAGTTGAACTCAATTATGCAGCTGCAGTTAATATCTGCAATTTACCAAATGTGTCAGATACTAAACTGAATATTTGAAACTTTTTTGATGTTTAACTATGTCCCTCTTGCTCTCTTAATATGAAAGCTGTGTATTTTAAACATGGTATTCTAGGGAAAGCATGAGATACAGGGGAGTATGCCAGCCTGCTCTATGACAGCCAGTTACGAACAGACTAATTCATAGGGATTGATATAATCAGGGATTATATCTATTTCTAGCTACGGTCAAGTGTTTTGTAAATGTGTTCCTGAAGGATATATCAGGAACACATGAATGTATGCACTGGGCTGTATAGACAAGCAATAATTTAAAATGTTAAAACTTGAACGTGTTTCCTGCTCGGTTACCTATACCCTCCTGGGAGTAAGTACACTGTTTGATTCAGGCAACGTCTTACTTGTAGCTCATGTTCTGTCAGTGAAGTGTGTCTTTCTGTGTAGTGTGTCTTCCTCAGCAGCTCTCTTACTAGCTTTATGTTGACCAAAGCGACAACTCCCACTTGAAATAAAGGTGTGTGAAAAAAGGCTTTGTGTTGAATCACATCATATTACTACCTCTTTCCGCCTACCACCTCTTCCGCTCAGCACAATGCACATGCTTTTAAATGTGACTATGAGATCATATTGTTACATTTTAATGTTAAAATCTAACTATAAAGACATGACCCAGCATCCACACGTAAATTATGACCAACTGAGTATGACCAACCAAATAATTAAAATCAGTAAGAGCTAGCTTGGTCTGCTTGATGACCACAAAGAACCAGGCAGTTGAGTTCCACCAATGATCTTTGTCATTGCACGAATATGTTTAATATTTAATATTTAACCACAATGATAAGAGAACAGAGAGTAATGATGAGTTTACATACAGAGCATCAAGGCAGGGAAATCCATCTCTGACAGCTGTCATTCAAAACAGGCAACCATCAGTAGGCCTGCATCCAGCTGCCACTCTTTGAAGGGGGTCATTGGATGAGTGCTCTCACAGCTCACTGATGACAGAAGAGTCCTATCTCTGATTGGTCCGATCTCTAATGCAGATGCAGCCTTAGCTAATGCCCTCACATTCCCCTCGATTTGTCACTTGCTATATGCCTTTGTCACTGTAATTGTTGCTCTCTCTCTCTGACTTCCTATGCGTCTCATTTTGACTCCCACGGAGTCCATCCCCAGTGTTACGCTTCTTTGTGCCAAACCCCCCTGCATTTGCCTCTCTCCATCTCTCATTCCTCAAGCAAGAGTTACTTACACTGTACTGTCTCCATTGTACTAACTAGTCAGGTAACAGGATATATTTGCCTATCAGCCAATCAGAGCCTGTCCAAAAATAATCTGAACCAATCAGCTGCCTGTGTCTGGGGTGATTCAGTGAGCTGTGAGCTGGTTTCCAATGAATTATCAAGTCATAGGATGAGATGAGGAGGTCAGTGTGGAAGAGAGGGATTGTTGGACTTGGGGGCCTTGGGCTGTCCTCAGAGGTTATCCACGTCCAAATTTGGCTGGTGTCTGGCTATTTATAAGGGCTTTTTTCAGCTGTAGTAGTTTGGAATACAAAGGTTCTGAGAAGTAAGGGAGATTTAGCAGTGCTTTGGGGACTGGTTTCCCACCAGAATCAATACATACAAGGTATAGGGCATTGGTAAATGAGGGTGTAGTTAAAATGTGCCGAGGACTAGATAGAGGAGCCAAAGGGTAGTTACAGAGCTTACAGTAGGTACAGGATTTGGAGGGTAGTTACAATGCAGTAAGGGGGTACTTACAGGATAAATGGGGTACATACAAGGCATCGGGGAGGTAGTTACAGGATAGGGGGGTATAGTTACAGGGCACTGGGCCATCATAACGTGGTACAGGGTAGTTACAGGAAATCATGGGTAGTTACAGGGTGGGATGAAGCGGGATAGAGGGTGGGGGTCTTGTCACTCTGGGATGTAGGACACCTGCCACACAATAATGTGACTCCTCTCGGCTTTCGACAACGCTGGCTTCATCTGAGGGGCGCCACCCTCCCCTTCCTCTGTCTCATCGTCCTCTCCGTCACCTAGAGGGACAGCAGAGGGAGATGGAGATGAAGTATGAAGGCTACGTTCAGCTTTTCCAGAGGGTGTCTGCAGCATTTTTGTGTGGTCTCACCGATGCGGAAGTCGATGTAGCCCTCCCCTCCACTGAGCACCAGTACATTCTGCACACTCTGGGCTTCCGTCTCTGCGGGAGCTGAGGACCCCTGAGGCTCTGACGGGCTATCTAACACACTGCCATTAAGGGTGGCCAACACATTGCCTGTTGGAATGAATGAGGATAGATATAATGAGTGTGATTATTGAGTGGGGACTTACAAGTTGCTGTAAATCTGACACACAGAGAAGTCAACCATGTTTTTTGTCAACTGCACTGATCCACCTGTTTTAATAGTCTATATACTTAAGAACTATGTTTATTATGAACTGGTCACCTCAAAATACTGAGTTATTTACTTGCTTTTCATGTACCTATTATGGTGTTAGACCTTGTATAGAGAATACCAACCACTCGTCACAGAGATGACACACTAACCTGGAACAGACACGAAGAACTTGACGGCATCTCGGTGGCCATGGAAACACAGTTGTGCTTGGGCCATGGAGCAGTAGGGAATGAAGCTTCCGTTACTCTTCTCTGCGCTGTCATCGGCATACACATGGATCACGCCCCCCGAAGAGGTGGGAGACACTTTATTCGCTACAAACACAAAGCAACAGCCAATTAGGACCCATCCAGATACTACACAATGTCAGGTCGCTCAGATCTAAGCACACATCCACTTCTGGACGGAGATGTTACATAGAAAAACTGCAGTGCTTAGGAGAGCATACATCTGAATGATAGAGTAATAACGGTAGTAATAACAAACAGAAAGAAACTGAACCAATACCATCACTATGTGAAAATGCAAACATCCAAACAAAAACAACAGACCAAAAATAATAGTAAGAGAAGCAATTCTAAATCTGCTGAAGAGGAATGTAACACAAACAAATGATATTCAGCCAAAACATGTTTTACTCTGCTGTTTGTGTTGCATAGCTCTTCATAACTGAAATACATAGAAAATAACTGTGCGGTCATCCGCACAGGCTAGCTTACATCATTAAACTGCCTTTAACTGAGACTTTTGCAAACAACATAATACTTTTTACATATAGATATTACAATACCAACATGCACCTGCAGTCATGCAAAAAAAAAAAAGGAATGAAATCATATAAAACATGATCTGCTGAAATCAAATCACTGATCAGTTAAATGGCTGAAAATGAGGTGGATGAAAGGAGAATAGCCAGGCCTGCAATGGAGGGAGAGCTCCAGAAACTTACCCCTCAGACCAAGGAGCTGTCCTCGATGAAGGACTACCGCTACAGGCACGAGGAAGGAAGGGAATAGAGGGGGGGTGCATAAGAGTCACAGTCAAACGACACAGACGGGAAGATGACAGAATGATAGAAAGAGACAACCGGACACAAATATAGAGAAGGAGAGAAAAGTGTCAGAGAAAGAGTAGAGGGTATAAGGAGAAGAGAAGCAAGAAAAGTGAGAAGTGCTGACCATTGATCTCTGTTTGAAGGGGAGTGTTTGGAGTGTCTCTGTCTGACCAGGGTTTTCTAGTGTATTATATCACTTACTCTCAGTCAGAGGGATTGAAATGATCACACCGTTCCCCGTCCCCACCCACAGACGGTTTCCTCCAATCAGGAGAGCTGTGATGCGTACAAAGGAGAAGCCCAGTTTCCCTGTGCCTGTCAATCAAAGTGACAAGAAATAATGGGCATGTGTTTTAGTCAAGGGCAATATTCAAGAAACATATTCAGGCAAGAAACATATTCAGTTTACCTTCTAAGAATAAATTGTTCAACTAACCATTTTCTCAAATAGTGCAATGATTGTGCTCAAATATATTCTAGTCTCTTAGGTGTCATGAATAAAGCAGGGTTGCCCTACCGAGCATTTTGCTGACATAAGGCTCGATGTCAACGTCCTGCAGGTGCTGGTGGGTGATGGCATGATACAGGCGCAGCGTGGAGTCCAAACGGATGGATACCCAAACGCCATCACCGATCCACGCTAGCTGTCTCACCTGACTCTCCCTGCGTGGGTGGGCATCAAAGGATTTCTGACAGGAAGAAAAAAGAAGGCAAGAGAGAGGTGTTTAAGACCATGGCTGAGTGAGCGTTCTAACATAAATCAACACTTTTCAATGCACTTTACTGAATGTTGTTTGTGCATATGAACACAGCATGTTTCTTTTATTATTTTCGACCACTTGTCTGTTTGTCATTACAGTATACAATGCTCAAAGCAATCATGGTATCTGATTATAATTTGACAACAAAAATAGAGTTAAAAGACACTCAAAAACAAATTTGAGAGCCCAGAAGAGGAAGATGCTTGGGAAAGATGTGAATACAAGACGCTTTGTCCTCTCTGCCATTGTCATTGACATGACTCACCTCTATTTGCATACTCTTTGGCTGGATGACGTGGACTTTGTTCTTGTAGCCGCACCACACCTTGTCGTGTACCACGGCCATGCAGCGGATAGAATGGTGGGGCCGGCCCAGGTCCATCAGGTGGTAGTTGGACAAATCCCACTGTCCATCTAGAAAGGGAAAATCACAGCCATTATACACAATCGTATACACAGAAACACACAAAATAATCACATTTAACAAAAAGCACAACCTATGCAAAAATGTAAAAATATGTATAATATCTAAAGATATGTTTGACATTATTGACATGTGCAAATAAACACACATAGAGGCATATGCCCCCTCTCTCCCTTACCCTCTGCCCTGTGGAAAATGGCCAAAGTTCCATCTGCCAGTGCGACTAAGACTCGACCTTTGACATGCCTATGAGACAGAGAATTGCATCCATGTCAACACACTCCACAGTGTATACACAACCACACACACACACACACACACACACACACACACACACACACACACACACACACACACACACACACACACACTGTCTACTGCAGTTCTGGAGATTCACTTACACTAGACTGAGCACAGAGTCTTTGAGTTTAATGGAGTGAAGACACTTCTTCCAGTTGGCCACAGAGGAATGCACATAGAGCCTGAAGGAGAGGAAGAGAGAGAGAGAGAGAGAGAGAGAGAGAGAGAGAGAGAGAGAGAGAGACAGAAGCTGATTTCAGACATAGGACAGAGGCGAAGTACACCAACACTAACAGCGGAGGAGTTGGCTGGAGATGTGGTAGCACACACCAAAAATGGCAACATCATCAACATACTCACTTTTGTTTTTTTTAATCTGTTTTTTTTTTGGAGGGGGGGGGTTGAGTTTGTGTACTTTTGTGTGTTACAGGAATCCTGTATATGATCATGAATGGGTTATGTGTGTGTGTGTGTGTGTGTTTTTGCGAGCAAGTGTGTGTGTGTGTGTGTGTGTGTGTGTCATACCCACCAGCCATTCTGGGCTCCAAGCCACATAGTGGGGGCTACACTGGTCCCGGCGCGATCATCTCCCCCCTCCTGGGAGTCTGCAGGAGCTGAGTTCACCTCCTCTTTCTGGCCACCATCATGGCTGCAGACAAAGAGGCAGAGAGAGAGAGAGACAGAGATAGAGAGAGATAGAGAGAGAGACAGAGATAGAGAGAGAGAGAGAGATAGAGAGAGACAGAGAGAGGGGGTAAGGATAATACCACAATTAATCACCAAGGGAGATGGAGAAAAGCAAGCAGATTTATGAAATGAAGTGAATATGAAATCGGAGAGGAAGAGAAACACACAGAAATGCCCTGAGGATAATCTAGACTCAGCGTGTTGGAGATTTCTGCTTTATAGCAAAACATAACTTATGTGTGTTCTGTCTGCGAGGGCTGTAGTGTGTGCATGTGTCTGTTGGTCTCGGCATACATACGTACATACGTTCATGTGTGCACGTCTGCAGTGCCAGTGCATAGTGCACCTGTTTTGTGTTGTTGTCTGTGCTGTGCGTAGTGCACCTGTTTTGTGTTGTTGTCTGTGCTGTGCGTAGTGCACCTGTTTGTGTTGTTGTCTGTGCCAGTGCATAGTGCACCTGTTTTGTGTTGTTGTCTGTGCTGTGCGTAGTGCACCTGTTTTGTGTTGTTGTCTGTGCTGTGCGTAGTGCACCTGTTTGTGTTGTTGTCTGTGCTATGCGTATGTGGGTCGGTAAAGACGTGCTCGGTAAATGGCCCTGTCTGAGTGGGCTCTTCCCCTTCCTCGTTAGGCCCCGCCTCCTCTGGCACCTCCGTGGCCTCGGTGGCCTCCTCAGCCGACTGGGACACGGCCAACCTGCTGCTTAGCACCGGAGCTGTGGGGGCTACACACACACACACAGATTAGTAACACACAGAACACTGATCAGTATCACACATACACAAACACACACACACACACACACAGACTCTGAGGAGACTCACCTTGTCCTTTGTCCAGGACAGGTGTGTCAGTGCGTGAGGAGCAGTTGCTGCGCACTACGCTGCAGTTGGTGGCACAGCCCACCAGAGTGATGCCTGCTAACATGCCCTCCACCCCACCACTCTCCTCTTTGCTGCCCTCACCCTGCTGTGGCTGCTGCTGCTGCTCCAGGAAGATCTCACCTGCTGGGTAATCACTATCACTGGCAGCTGGTCAAACACGCAACGCGCGCACATACGCACATACACACACACACACACACACACACACACACACACACACACACACACACACAAACACACACATACAAAACATGTCATTCACTTGTTGACTGTGACTGTGTGTGACGACCCTCACTACTGCAGGTGTTATTTTCAACTCTGTTACATGTAGTTATTGAATGGGATCGTGTGATTATGAGCTGGGGTTCAGACAGTTGTATGCCACTTGTGTGTATAAGAAAATGTGCGTGTGTGTGGGTGTGGCACACAAACCTGGCACGCTGGAAATGCACAGCACATGAGCGTTACACACATTAAACTGGTCGACCAGTGAGCCGGGCTGGTTGGCATCTATGATGACCACCTTGCTGCCCGAGTGAGTGCTGGTCAGGATCCACACGCGGCTGCTCATAGAGTCCATCTCATGCAGCTCCTTAGGCTGAGGTGTGACATAGTAAACACAGAAATCAAAAACAAGATTATCACAAAAGTCCTGAAGAGCATCAGATCTGGATACAGAGGGCCACTGACAGATATTTGGTGAGCCAAACAGTTAAGATAGTTAAGAGCTTTTCTACAGTCTACTCTTGCGATATGTTAGTTTGGACGTCTGCAAGTCCTTTGCCACATACACACTTTGTTTGGCAAATGAGGCAAAATCAATATAAATGACAATGACTGGAGGTCTAATTACTATTGCATTACTCCATGTGGCAGATGAGGCCAGCACTGGTCCAGCCATGAATGTTTACTAGGATGGTGGGGGGGTCAAATATCCCACAATTGAATTCACATGAATTAGTGGCATGTCTTCTGTCAGATATCTGTGCAAGTGGTTAAGACATGGCCATGAATGGCCAAATGAACCAGGAGGATTCAGCCTTGGTGTCGTCTCACTAGCCAAGCCCCAGTGGTCTGCCCTGTGAGTGGACTGTTGATGCCGTACCTTTTTCTTCTCCGGTGAGCTGTGCTCGCTCTTGTTCTCGCCTCCCTCCTCCTCTGCTGTCAGTGGGTCAGCGCCATTGGCTGGAGCCTTTGCAGGTACTGCGTCCTGATTGGCCGTCTTCCAGCCAGTCAAATCAACCCCTGCTGCACACCACAGCTGCAAAAAAAATTCCCATCTGAGTCTCTGTGCGTGTGTGTGTGTGTGTGTGTGTGTGTGTGTGTGTGTGTGTGTGTGTGCATGGTGCTTTGTTTTGATTGTTTGTTTTGCTGGGGCTTGCTGAGAAAAGCCAGTGGGCCATTCTGTAACAATGAGCTCCGTGCAGCCCCTCTGCTCACAGTGGGGCCTGGAGATGCAGCATTCTCCATTCATTTAAAGTTCACTTCTGTAGGAACTGCGGAGGCAGCCTCGCAAATCTTAGTTTCAAATGCCACTTTAGTCTCCACTAGATGACCGATTGCACGGAACTGCTGATTGTTGAACCGTGTGTGTGTGTGTGTGTGTGTGTGTGTGTGTGTGTATGTGCCTGCGTGCGTGCGTCTGGGAATCTGGTCATTCGATTTTTTACACAATACTGTGTATGACATTGGCTTGAGAAAATCTGCCTTTGTGTGACTTGTACTTGTTTACCTTCCTGTTTGGATCTTTCTCCACTAGGGGGCGGCAGTAGACAGGCACTGGCACGTTTTTCATGCGGTTGTCCTCCTTCTCATTGGCCTGCAAGGTGACATTGCAGGCATAAGTTAGGGTCTTACAACCAGTTACTGCAAATGGCTGCTGCTTGACACACCAGAGTCCACTCCAGATGCCCCACTCTGCCTGTCAGGAGCACCCCAAACCCCTGCCCCGTGACGAGAGGGGGTAGACGGGGGCCGACTGAGATGCAGGTTTGTGTCCAACAGAGAACACTCCTCTGTGGAGGCTAAATGTAACACTGTTAGGTGTTAAGTGGGGTTAGGTTTCAGCTCACACATGCGCAAGAAGACCAGACAAAAAAAGATGAATAGTTTGATTGACAGAGAGAAGAGCCAGTAGGGAAGCTTTTTGTGTAGGTGGGCAGACCCCTATTTTTTTCAAGTATTAGCAGATCAAGCCGATCACAATTGAAATAATTATGACCTATATAGGAGTGACGTGCCATTGTTCTGGCTGTGGTAGGGACAGGACAGCTCAATGCACACGGTTGTAAAAACGGGGGCACTCTAGGAGAGCTGCAGCGGTTAATCTGCTCACAGCTGAGTTAGTGCTTTGTTAGGAGAGCCACGAGGAGAAGGTGTCACAAGGGGGAAGCTTGAGGCTTTTAGTTTTCCCTACTGAAGAATTTGTTTTCTTTTGGGGTTAGTTGGCAACCTATTCTGGCATTCTCTCAAATTCAGGGATTGAGGGGTTTTATCTTTATAAATGAAGGAGTTTGGGCGTCAGGTTTTAGAAGGGGCCAAGGCAGAAGAGAAGAGAAAAGGGGGGGAAGGGGGGGCGAAGTAAGTGTTGCATGCTGGGACTCTGGGTGTCACTTGCCTGCTGCCTCTTCAGGGGGCTGTCCTGCGTGCCTTCCGCCTGGGGCGCGGTCTGTGGGAGATTACAGTTAGAGCCACGGCGACAACACTGTCACCTCGGCAACCGCTACACACATAGCATCTGCTGTAATGCCCCCGCAGGTCATCGTTTCTTAGTTTCCTGCCATGTCGCCACAGTCACCACACTACCACACGCATGCCACTAGCCTTGGTGTATACAAAGATGTCTCGCTGAGGTAAGTCACCTCCAAATCATAAGGCCACAATGACACTTAACTACCACTTATCATAGCGGACCCTTCTAGAGGCGCACAAATGTGTGTTGAAGGCTAACTCTTACATATTAGTGAATACAAACAGACATAACTATACTCAGGCCTTGTTTCACAGAACAGGCTTATCCTATGCTCTACTAGTCATCCACTATTCTCCACTTCTCAACCCAGAGTACACAGTGGGTGAGTTCTGTGCACACTTCAATATACTGTTACACTCAATTAGACCCAACTGCACTACTTCATTGTACACTGCAACAGTGTGCATACTAGTGTTAATTTCGTCAGACGAGACGAGAGGAAAAATGTTAGTCAACAACCTTTTTTTCCATGACTAAGACGAGACGATGACGAGACTGCACTAATGTCCTGAAACACTGACTAAGACTATCTTAAGATGCATTATTGTTGACGAAAAAGATTTGAGACTAAAATGTTTTGCTTGAAATAAAAACTAAAACAATATTGCAAACAACTCATCTATATTATATTTTACCACGCCTGCTCGTGGACCACTTGGGATAGCTTATGGACACTGAAACACTGGTCTATGAAGATCATGACAGTGGTCCAGTCAAATCTTTTACTGTCTATGGCCAAATCCCAGCGAGAACTATAGACCCTTTCAACAAGGTAAACAAAACAATGCTTGAACGTTCTATTTGGGCCCCAATCTACTTCCTCTGCATTAAGATAACATATGGAATGTTAAAAAGGAAGTCTTGTGGGGCCAACTATGATGCTGATAATGGAACTCTCTTGAAAGGGTCCATAACTGTAGCTCGACTTACCTGTGCATGTACTGACTGACAAAAAAAATCAGAATGAGTAATTATAACAGTCGAGTAGCCCTGTGGACACACAATATTGTTCGAAAATTGAGATGTGTGAAACACTATTTGACTTAAATGGTAATCAGAAATAATTTGTTATAAAAAAAGACTAAAATGTTTTGACTAAAACTGACTAAGACTAAGATAGCTTTAGTTTTCTTTTGACTAAAACTAGACTAAAATGATGAGACTTTTAGTTGACTAAAACTTGACTAACAAAAATGATATTTGAATGACTAAATATGACAAAGACTAAAAAGGACATTTCGTCACAAGACTAGGACTAAGACTAAATTAAAAATAGGTGACAAAATTAACACTAGTGCATACTGCACACTACAACGAAAGAGCAAAATATGCTAAACAGAAAGCTAAGCAAGACAGCATACATCTATGAACACTGACTGTGCGTGCTGGCACAGCTGACATAGTGCCTTCTGCAGCACAGTCCACACTATTACACAAGGTGCCAGGGATCTCCTCAGAGCACTGGGACCAGGATTGAAGGTTTCCCTTACGGTGATGATACACCAGGCAACTTTTTGAGAAATGTTGCTGGGCAATGTTACTGTTGACCCTTGTTAATAATGTATATTGATGTTGGCCCATTCCCATTGATAGTGGGTCACAACATTTATCTGGAGAACTTTAAAGATCAGTGGCGACCAGTCGTGTGATTGCTCAAAAAGTTGCCCAATGTATCAGCACCTTAACGGCAGGAGCAATCACACTCAACTGTTCCGGTCTCAGGTGTTGTGGTCGGCTCGGGTCGGGTGTGAGGTTGGTTCTGGGTTCTGGTCTCGGGTGCGAGCGGTACCTGTTTGTATCGGGGCGGCACGCTCCAGCCGCAGGCCTGCATGAGCCCGTCGTCCCGGCGCATGTGCTCGCGCACCTGCCGGTACTGCTCCCGCCTGCTCCCGCCTCACCGACAGCGCCGAGTCGCTGAGGAGAGACGCAACGCCGTTACTGGGCAGTCTACGGACGGAGAGAGAGAGAGAGAGAGAGAGAGAGAGAGAGAGAGAGAGAAGGGAGGGAGGGAGGGAGGGAGGAGGCCGAGCGTTAGCGGAGCAGCGCAGCAGCCAGCCGTTGCCAAGTCAAATGCAAGAGCGAGAGAAGGAGTGAGAGACAGAGAGGGAAAAGAGAAGGAGTGGAGGAGAGGGAGACAAGAGGAGAGAGTGATGGTGAGGGGAGGAGGAGAGGTGGAGCGTGGAGGACAGCGAGGGGAAAACAAAGTCAGAGATGAAAGGGAAGGGGAGAGAGAGGCCAAATGGATAGGAGATGGAAGTATAGACAGGTAGCAGGAGGGAGAGGCAATAAGAGAAGAGAGAGAAAGGCTGAAAGTGCAACACGACAAAGATTAATCGTGGACACTGACAGACAACATGAAGTGCAAGCAACTACTCACTAACTGCCTGCAGACACGTGGGTGACCAGTAACAGGATGCCTGATGACCTGAAGTGAGTGAACCGAATGCATGTTTCATGCATCCATGTTTAAGCTCATATTTGGATACATATGAGAACATACTGTATACTGTATGCATGAATGTGTGAATATGTGTGTGTCTCTATCTGTGTGCATGTGTGTGTGTTAGTGTGTGTGTGTGTGTGTGTGTGTGTGAGAGAGAGTGTGTGTATGTGTGTGTGCACGACTTTGCGCCTGCAGACAGCCATTGTTTATCTGCTACAGATGAAGTGGCATCAGCGTAGCAGCAAGCCAACAAAGCCAGCAGAATCAGAAGAGAGGAGGACACACGGCTGTTATCATGACTACCGCTGTGTTCTTATGTCTCCGACCCTATTTCTTTTTTAACTGAGCTACCTCGCGTGATATATCACGCTCCATCCATGGTTATCTTTGTTCGGCCCTCTTACGTCCTTTTGGGTGCAATAGAACATGATGTGAAGCTAACGAGAACATGAAGAGATGTCAACAATGGCTGACCTATTTTGTATTTCGATGCATGATTGTCATAGCAGAAACCATGTCGATGCATGTGGTGTATGCATGTGGTCTGTTTTGTCTGAGTGAGAAAACAGACGAGGTGGTGGTGATGTGCTTCTCTCTCCTTTGCTTGCCCACCCGAGGGAACGACAATACAAAACTCACACACCAGATAGGGGATGGACAGTATACATGAAGTTGAAGAGAAAAACAGAAAGAGCAATGGAGAGAGAGAGACAGAGAGAGAGAGAGAAGGAGAGAGAAAGGAGAGTGGTGTACTCTGGGACATGTGAAAGAGCTGAGGTAGAGAGTGAGCAGAGAGTGAGAGAAGGTGCACAGGACTCTGGGGTGGGTGCTCACTCTTCGGGGAAGAACTCAAGTGTGCGGTTGGACGTAGAGATCTGGCACATGGTGTGGGAGCGCCTCTGGTTAAAGCTGGCCGGCGAGGGGGACTTGTAGTGGATGTTGACGCTGCTGTAGGGTCTCTTCACAGGAGGAGGACTGGAGGAGGCGCTGAAGAGACGTGCAAAGCTGAGGAGAAAGGCAGAGAGAGAGAGAGAGAGAGAGAGAGAGAGAAGAAGAAAAAAATACACATTTTATAGTCAGTAATTGCTTCATTTATTTATTATACAGAATAGGATTTTTTTCCCTCCTGATCGTCTCTAAGTGAGGCAGCAGCACAGCAGCCAACACCCACATTCCCTGAGGTGCACCGATTCCCATTGGCTATAATACTGCATGTTCACATGGCAACAGCTACTCTCCATGGGACCAAAGTGATGCATCTCATCCACCCATTTTTAAAGACCAAAGCTGTCCCGTGGTACTCACAACTGCCAGATGGTAGATTTCTTCTTCTCCTGGATCTGAGGGTTCTCCCTCGATGCTCTGTGAAATGGAGAGGGAGAGACAGAAAGCGCACAGATTTTCATCCGAATTCAACGCATACAGGCGTCTGCTAATAAGTAGTAATCGGTGTGTTGAAGACGTGTAGTGATTGGTCACATGCCCTTCTTTGAGTGGCTTCTGAGGGGTCCCTCGCTCACCTGATCATCTCGGTCCAGCGCACGGCCTCTTGCAGCTCCATGAGCCGCTCTTTGTACTGGTTGCGCTCCATGAGGACGCGCGCCATCTCCACGCGCGTGAAGCGCCGCCGCTGGGCAATGGCCACGTCGCCGTCCTGCAGCGGGGACGAGTACTGTTGCCATTCCAGTAGAGAGCCACCGTGAGCAACAATAAGAGCCAGGGGCAGGGCACAGCACAGCACAGCACAGCCACGAGCAACACAAGCACAGAGCAGGTTAGTGCTGCACTGCTATAGCCATTATGCTAACCGTAGCAACTGTTATGTATGGTTATGAGCCATAAAATACATATGTTGTACATATATATTTTTTATTATATATACTGTTTATACAGTATTGTCTAGTCAGCAAGGGTTTTTTACAGATTAGGAGGCCTAGAGCAGACAGGCAAACAAATAGGTAAGAGGTTTAGCTCTGGGACTTCAGTAAATAACGTGGGTTTGCAGTGAGGGTTTAGTATGAAAGGGAGCATCTGATTTTTACTCACATCTTCTCCACCTTCATCCTTTGAATCCTGAGACGCTCCTAGAGCCTCTGCCTTAAGCCTGACGAGTGAAGAAGAAATGAAAAGACAGAGACAGGTTTTGACTAACAAGCATGGCTTTCAGTCATAGAACAAACCGTATCCATTAAATATGGAAATTACTGGTCAATAAAAAGCAATATAAAAACCAAATTACTGGACAATAAAACTATACGTTTTAAACTAAAGTATACAGCATACGTACAACCAAAATTAGCTGCAATTAGTCAAATCAGTTTCTTTAGTTAAAAATATTCCTCTGTTATTCTTTTTTAAATAAATCATTACAATAATATTGTTTTCTAAATACACACACCAATACACTTAAAAAAAAGTTATAATCTTGGCCTGAGGCTGAAAGAAAATATTTCTATTGCCTGTGGAAAATTTTTTTTTTTTTTTTGGTTAGTTTTATTTCTCTTGGTATCATCTGGCCAGCATCTGAATTCAAACCCCACTTGCATGAGTATCATGCTTGTGACTCATGCCTGACCTCTCACCTCTTAAGGTCCTCCTCCAGCTCTTTGACCCTGGCGTCCACTTTGTTCTTGGACTGTTTGACTGCCTCCAGTTCCTCCCGCAACACTTCTTGCTCAGATGAGAGCTCGTCCACTTTAGCTATGAGGTCATTCTTCACAATGTTCAGGGCATTCCTGCATAGGATAGTCACCATGGTGAAAATACACTCACACACACACACACACACACACACACACAAACAAATGTGTGCACACCCACAAACATATCCGACATAACACACATAGACCACGCAATTACACTACACACCCAGTCTCACATACTCATGCAATGTCCACCCATGACCATTGTGGAGTGTTAACAGTCAACATACAAAACCAATCAAATCTCTCTCCTACATTCGCTCTATTTATATAGCCGTAACCAGGCTTCCTGGCTCTTATTTGTGGCTTACTTTGTCTCCAGTAGCTGTTTGTTTTCTGTCAGCAGATTCTCCACCTCCTTCCCCATCCCTGTATGAGAGAGTCACAGTCAGCGCTCTGCAGGATTATGGGGACCATTCAGATGTGCTCATTGTTCTGAGGTCCTCAGGTATGCATATAAAATCCACACGCATATCCTTACACAGCCTGTTTGTCTCTTGAGTGTAGACTAGTAGTGGAAGACAGTGTGAGGAGGGGAGTGGAAGCACAAACAGCCCAAATAGAAAATAAAGCGATCATCACGCGATGCAGTTAACCAAACACAGTTAGCCCGATGTGTTAAGAACAAAGTTCCCTAGTTATATCCCTGGGACATACATTTATAAATAAATCCTGCATGTTCCAGGGATTTCTGTTTGGAGTGTCTTAAGCAGTTGGTCTCCTATTGCTCCCTATTTTGTTTGTAAGTCACTTTGGACTTACACTTTCGCGTCAGCTAAATGAATAAATATAAATGTTAATGTAAATGTGTGCTTTTGTAGATCTGTAGCATACACAAAGAAACAAGGAAAAACACATATCCCAAACACAAGTCTCCCACAAAAGCACTGAAAAGTGAAATAATGTGAAGTAAAAGAATAGCAGCAAAGCCCATAGGGAACTTGGGTAATGATATCACAGCCAAAGCTGAATCAATGGGCAGGGAAGTGACATCACAGGATGGGGTCAAACTCCAGACAAAAGTTCAGTGGTGAGGTTGAGGAACTGCATGAAGCCTTACCGAAGAAATCATCTCGCACTAGGGGACGCAGAGGAAAAGAGGCAAAGAGGCAAAGATAAAGGGAATAGAGAGGGAGAGAGGGAGAGAGAGAGGGAGGGGAGGGAGGGGGGGGGGGGGGGAGGAGAGAGGGAGAGAGTGGGGTGGATTGGGAAGAGCAAAAAGGCAAGCCCCAATGCAGAGCATAAGCAGCAGGGATTGGGGGATAGTGAGAGAGGGTGAGAGAAAGAGAAAGGACAGTGAAGAAACACCAGTTAGAGGGTGTACAAAGAAGCTAAAGAGATTTAAAAAGGGCAGCGCTTCTACTAGAGGACCATACAACAGTCTCTAAAAACAGCCTCTCACACTCACACACACTCCTACTCTGATCCACACGTACACTACAAGCGCTGCACTTTATATCTCATCTTCTTTCTCTGTTACACACACACTAGTTCTGTCACGTTTTGGTGTGTGTGTGTGTGTGTGTGTGTGTGTGTGTGTGTGTGTGTGTGAGTAGTGTGTGTGTTGTGTGTGTATGTGTATAGTGTGTGTGTGTGTGTGTGTGTGTCGTGCGTGCGTGCGTGTGTGTGCGTGTGTGTGTGTGTGTGTGTGTGTGTGTGTGTGGTGTGTGTGTGTGTGCGTGTGTCTGTGTGTTTTCAGCAGGACATGTGGGCTGCCATTACACTGTGAGCTGGTGTGGGAGGCTGAACAAAAGGAAACCAACAAAAAAGCCGTGAAGATACACACCTGAGAACTCCCCTAGTGCCGTGGCCAGCAGAAGCACACATGGAAAAGGAAGCACAGAGAACAGGTCAAGGGTCAATGTGAGGGAAGTGACCGATCAAAATAATAATTAATGCCATCTCACTAAGTTGACAAACAAAAAGGCTCCTAAGGGAAATGGAGGAGGGCGAAAGGTATTTGAAATTGTATTGCAAATTAAATCATACAAATGCAGCTGCTTGATATCGGACCTAAAGACAAAAGACAAATTACCTGTTGCCAACACAAAATAATCTGCTAACAAACAAACAAGTTAAAAACAATAACTAAGATATAAATTCACTAATTACTCTAAATTAAATTTGAAAATAAAAAAAAATTCACTAATTAATCAAAAACTGATTAAGATTGTGACTAAAGTGAGGAAGGAAAGGGACTTGGCAGCCAGTCTTAATTCCCAGGTGTCTTTGTAGCAGGGAATGTGTGCAAAATTTGCAGCGTGTGCATCATGCAGGGGTCATGCATGTCAAGGGTCGAAAGGTCAAAGCCATAATGATCGGGTGCTGCTGATTGTATTGTCTGCTCATCACATGCCAAATCATCTGACCAATGTTTAACCGATCAGGGAATTGCTGGTAAAAGTAAGCTAGCAGCTCGTAAAGCATCATGGCATTTACAGCTACTGATTCCAGATCAGTGTTCTCCTACAGCAAGTCCTACTAGTATTATTAGGATACAAAAACCAAAATGGACTCAGAGGTGACAAAATTCAGGCTCTCATATTTCCCTTTTTAAGATTTTTTGACTTCACAACTGGGTCAGAATCTCTGCTATTCATAAAAACGTTGCTCTAAATCTCTGTTGCTCTAAATTAGTGCAAATTTGTGTAAATGTACTGCATTGCCTGGATAGTCCACCTCCTGTCTTGTGTCATCTTCCTCCATGCCTGTCACTTACCAAGCAGCTCGGCGCCTGCATCCACGTCGCCAATGATGTCGGACTTGGCATCTTTGATCTCGTGATAGAGGGAGTCAGTGTTGATGCCAAAGGCCTCGTTCACTATGCCCTGAGATGGACTGGAGAAAATATTTGCATAATGCTTACTGTGAGTGAAGAAATACTGTGTTTGTGCAGTTCAATCATCAATATATACAGTATACATGTGTGTGACTGTGTGTGTGTGTGTGTGTGTGTGTGCGTGTGTGTGTGTGTGCGTGTGTGTGCGCGCGCATGTCTGTGTGTGTGTGTGTGCACATGTCTGTGTCTGTGTGTGTGTGTGTGTGTGTGTGTGTGTGTGTGTGTGTGTGTGTGTGTGTGTGTGTGTGTGTGTGTGTGTATGTGTTTGTGTATGTTGTCAGCACCTGTTTCCTCCTCCATAGACTCGTGGATCCACACACATGTCCAGCTCTGGAGTAGAGTCAATGATCTCCTGGAACTCAGACCACTCATCACTGCTGCCCATACCTACACACACACACACACACAGTCACACTGATTCATCACTGCTACCCATAGTCACACACACTCACTTCTACTGCAGCTGTACCCCATATGTATATGTGTGTATTCATACATTCATCCTTATAATCCTGCCCATGGTTGCCTACACACATTTACCATCAAACTGAAACCTACAACTGAGTATATACCTATCTTTTAGTGTTGATGGTGCTATCATCCTGTTTAAGCTACAACCATCAGTTTTGGTTGGGTTTAGCTGTCTGGAGACTGGTCAGCCAAACATATCTGCCCCTGTCCAACGGTATTTCATCCAAAGATCCACTGTTCAAATGCAGACCCACATTTCTTCAGGGCATAGACATTAGTGACAGCTGATGAGAAACTTAAAAATAGTTGTTAACTAATAGTTGTTCAGAATGACATTTTCTGCTGGCTAACTACTTTTCAGAGGTTATTAAGTGACAAAGTATAAATACTTGACCTTCTTAACATGTCTGTGAGATGTTTGTTATATTTTACAAGACATATGAATGAAATAAGCAGTCAATATTATGGCCGAGGATTACAGATTTGAATCTGTGGTTGAGCAACCACAGGCCATGTACACACGTGGTCGGGTATCTTTAAAAACTGAGAATTTTCCCAAAACCCAAAAACAGCAATTGAAGGTTGTCAAGAACACGTCAATTAAATAGATGGCAATATTGGCCAATCGGAGAATTGACAACATCACAATCCAAAAACTCCTTTTTTGTTTTCCTCTGTCCACATGCAAACACTGAAACAGAGTTTTCAAAAATCTCCACTTTGGCCGGAGTTTTCAAAAATATCCGTTTTCAGTCACTGACCACAGAGTTCTCGTGTGGACGAAAGGCCAAAATGTGGACAAAAATCTCAGTTTTAAAAAATACCTGGCTATGTGTGGACATGGCCATACTCTCAGGTGGTGAACCAATCCTGAGTACTTTAGGAAGAACTTGAGCCAGTCAGTACGCTTATGTCACGTGGTCACCATTTTGAATATTTCTGCGCGACAACGAGGCTGAGGTGGCAGAAAGTTTGAAAAGTTGCTGTGAGAGAAGCGAGTAGTGGCTTACTGCTGTGTACCAGACTGTAGTTCTTTCCAACAACAGAAACCAAAGAACTCTTTTTACATAGTTTCCCACAGGACACAGACATCCGTCGGCTATAGATTGCCAAATTAAAGTGAGGTACCATATTTTGACGTTTACTCAGATAGTGCACCAATCGTTCACTTACCTTCTATATCGGTGATGTAGCCCTCTATCCAATTACTATATTCTTTATTATTTAACTCAGTTTCTCACCTTAGCCTCGTTTTTGCACAGAAAATGTTCAAAACGGTGACCTTGTGACATAAGCATAATGCAGCAGCAGGCAAAGAGTGCATGGAGAGGGGGCGGGTCAAGATGGATTTCAATCTCCCAAAATGAGGAAGTAGGTGTAAAGATACATTTATGGCATTATAAGGCCATTAGGGTCTTTTTTTCATGAACATTTTCTGAGTATACACTTTTGAGAAACAGAGAGAGAGTTGAATGGGTTTAATAAACTGCTTTTTTAATGAATATGAAGAGAGATATCATTATTTTTTATTTCACTTCATTGCATGCCTTCCCAACATCAAGGCTGAATTCAACCTAAATGGATGGGACAATAACAGTGGAACAAAAACGACGGGGTTGCTTTTGCAAGATATGAAGGGGCAGCCCTAAAAACAAAGGTTACGATGGGGGGCTTTATCAGAATATGTACAGACAACAAGATGTTTTATTTGTTTTGTCATTTGCTTATCCTAAAAAAAAATAATAAATGAAAAATGTTTCCTATTAGACCTTTTCCACCAGTGACAGTACCTTGATAATAATGTTTGTTTGTCTGCAAGTTCATTCTTGGCTGAGATGGCAACAACGTTTTTATGAAACACCATAGGGACAGTGAAATAGTGAAATAATATATTTGTTAAATTGGAATATCTTTGTAGGCTTGAGTGTCACTTGAGTAAAGATGTATCGGTAACACTTTAAATGACAGTATTGACATAAGAGTGACATGACACTTTCATGAACACATGACACTGTCATGACACATGAATCCTAACCCTAACCCTAATCCTAACCTCTAACCTTAATCCTAACCCTAACTTGTTATGACAAAACCCCGAATGTCACTTAATAACAGAAGCGTTATGTCATAAACGTTTATGACTTGTTTATGACACGTTCATGACAGTGTCATGTCACTCATATGTCGATACTGTCGATACTAAAGTGTAACCTATGTATCTGTACTTTTACTTGAGTATGGAAAGTGTGTATTTTTTAAATAATAATATTAATATTAAAATATATGACCCCGGTTGGACTCTTTGGGTATGTCCTAAGGGCTAGTTATCTCAGGCGAGAATCATGGGGATGATGCACTTGACATTTCTAGCATCAGAACAACCCATATCAGACGTCAGCTCTAGTCACCCCATCTTTTTTGCTTTGTCACTCTCTCTCTCTTTCTCTCTGTCTCTCTCTCTATTTCTCTCACTCATCTTTTTCCTCTGACTCACCAATGCTGACGTTCCTGGTTTCCTGGGAGACCTGAACTTCCATGTTCCTGCTGAGTCGTTTGGCACTCTTCCTGCCCCTTCCCCGGTGGCCATCCAACTCTCCGGCCGACACCAGCACCTCGTTTAGGGGGGTCACTGAGGCCGAGGGCACCGAGGAGGTGGGCGTGTTGGACTTGCTACCGCCGCTGCTAGGGGTCGCAGCTACGGAATCTGACTCTGATCCGTCCTGATAACACACACACACACACACACACACACATCTCTAAGCCATACATAAAGGTATTCAGACATATCCTCAGCACATAGAAATCAGTAACAATCAAATTACAATTTAAATTTTACAATTGAAGAGGTAGCCTTGGCATATCAATTCTATGACACAGCATGCAAACACTACAATTAACTTCTAACTTCAGGACACAAAAAAACATGTGACAAAGACCACATGTCACAAGCTCTGTTAGCACACAGGACTGAGACCACTCAGAGTCATGTGACCTGATGACAAAGGCCATGTTGGGGCATGAGATGGCACACCATTCTGTTAGATCACAGACGCATGCAGACGTTTTACAGACGAGTGGCATGAGGCACTCCTGGGAAGTCCCCTCCACTGCTTTCATTTCATCCAGTGCCATCAGTAAGTGGGTCTGGTCCTATTACAGGTTTTCTCAAGTCAAACAAGGTTCTTAGTATACATCAACAAGTTTCAGACTGAGGGGCCGTCTACACGAGTTGTACAAGTGTTGATCTCAGTATAAATCTCTTGTTGCTTGAATAGATCCACAAATGCAAAAATATGCGGGAGAGCGAGAACTAAACTGAGTGGGCAATATTACATTAGAACACCAGTAGGCTCATGTCTGAGTCTATGTAAAACGCTAGCAGACAAAGGCTATTACAATTAGACAATATTTAGCCTCTGACAAAGCAGACATCTGTGGGTTTTATTCTATGGGTCTGGTATGAGACCACACAATACCTCAGGCCTCAGATACTGCTGTGATGTAATTTTACGTGGCTCACCTGAAAGTATCAAACAGCAAACTGCTTAGGGTTTGCATTGTTGAGGACAGTGACTTATCAGACAGTGGGATGTAATCATGTGACACAGACAGTGAGAGTATTTTTAGTGACTTTCCACACAAGCATGGCGCTGTGGGCCTGCATGGCTTCTACTCTGAAATCACACTGGATGGCTGACACATGTCCCTGTGTTAATGGGAGAACTCTGCCACCAGCGTGAATAGACACAAACAGCAGACATCACTTGAGAACAAAAAACAGTGAATGCCCAATGATGGGATGAAGTCCTTTCCCCACTGACCTGCTGGTGTCAACATGTCAACCTGCTGCTACTGTCTGTGTTGTTTTTAACACGTTTCATATGATTACTAAGTCATAGGATTTCAAATCCCCTTTCTGACACCAACAGGGTCGTGAGTGGTGGGACGTGATGTGCACAGATTGGTGGTGGTAGTCATGGTGATTGTGGCTTGGGCTCCTCCCTCCTGGGGCGATGAGGGTCGGAGGCGTGTCTATCTAGCACACCTGGTAGCCGGACGTGAAGCTGTGCCGACCGAGGTCACCACCCTGCCAGTCAGGCAGCATCCTCACCCCCCCGGCACCCCCACGTACCATCCCATCCCCACAGGGGTACAGGCTCAGCGATGGAGGACGCTCCGCTTTACTGCACAGGGAGAGGAAGAGAGGGAGAGAGAAGGGTGAGGGGAGGAGAGAAAGAAAGCCAAGAGAAGAGAAAAGGAGGGAGAAACAGAATGAGGGAGAAGAGGAAGGGGGAGAATGGTAGAGAAATACATGAAGTGACAGGGGAATTGAGGAGAAAAAGAGAGAAAAAGAGCCAAAAAGTCAGAAGAAGCGCACCAAGTTTCACGATCACTCAGTCAGTCACAAGACACGGTTAACAGGGTCACACAAGGATGAAGAGAGAGAAAGATTACATGTAACAGAAGTAAAACACACGCACACTGAAACAAACATGTGCACCACCGGAGGAAAAATAGGCAGGACTCTGTTATTCTGCGGGTATAGACAAGCCTAATTAGTATTGGAGAGGGAAGGATTGAGAAGGCCACAGGGTCAGGGTTGCTTTCATTGGGTCAAATAGGGATGCAGAGGGTTGTGGGAGGTTTACCTTTTCCTCCAGTTGTTGTGGCGGTGACTGTAGAAACATACAAAGCCATATAAGCACAGAGAGATGGACCAGAGAGATGGAAGTTAGAAGCGTACTACACACATACCACATACGTATATACAACACATACCACATACATACAACATAACAAACACACACTATGTAGCCTACATAAAACACATATTAGTAAACACATACTACATACTGCAAAACACCACAGCCAAAACATATTATTAAATGATATAGCATGATAACACCTAAATGCAACAACGAACCAGCATTTCACATACTTTGTACAAACAAATGAAAAACCGAAAAATCCTAAATACTGCACAGATATTCACCTATAAATTCATACAATTTAAAGGATTTTAAAGATACAGCAAGTGGTACGGTACTGCGTATCAGAGATTCTTTCATAAAGACCCTTGCAAAATGCCAGAATGCTATCATAGCATTCAATGGAATTGCCTTCACCTAATGTCCAACAATTAAAGAAGAAATCCAGCGATTTTTCACATAGATCTCCGTTTCTCAAGGTCACCGAGTGAGCCCCCATGTTTATGCCCCCAGAGTGTAGCACTGTAGCTGCCTGGCTGCTTTAGCTGTTGGAACTAGCAATGCGAGCTGGTAAAAACGATTCATTTTTTTTTCTTTCGTACTGACAGTACTCGGTAACCTCAAGAAACAGATCTATGTGAAAAATGGCTGGGCTTCTCCTTTACAGCATGATGCTATAACCTGTAGTATCACAACAAACTCCCCACTCAATATATAAATCTTGACACTGGTCCAAATAGCACTGCATGTACATTAACCCAACCAAGTCAGCACTGAGGGGTTGAAGCACTGCAAAAGAAATACTAAAACACCTGCCATCATCTAAATCATTTTCAAACAGTTTTCACATTTCAGTTTTGATCTGCACCTCTGTATGGTATACACACAATAATGCACTCAAAAATCTCAGGAGCATAACAGTGCTTGAAAGTCAACCAGCATAAGGACAAAAAGTAGCCATAGCCTTTCCCTACTTCTTCAGGGTAGCCATTCGTAGTTCTGAAAACACATGCAGATATGTATCCAATATTGGGGAAATTGGTGCATCAGTGGACAGGATTTCTACAACCATAATTTGCAACTGTGTTGTTATTTAACAGCTTCTTGAAAAGCAAATGAGCCAGAAGAGAATGCAGTGCCACTATGATTCATTACATAAGAAACAAAAGCAGAGGATGATGGGCCTGAAGGGAGCAGACATGGTTTTCAGTCGCTGCCAGGCCGCATCATGTAGCACTTAGCAACACCATCTCTAGGACGACCAAATTCATGAAAATGTATTTTCCTCTCTTTCTTTCCTTCTCTCTTTCTTTTGTTCTCTCTCTCTCTCTTCCTCTCACTCATGCTTTCTATCTCTTTCCATTTTACGTGTGTGTGTGTGAGTGTGTGTGTGTGTGTGCGCCCAAAAGGTACTCACGTTCGGCTGCCTGTGCTCTCTGATTGGTTGCTTCCAGCCTGCTGCATTTTGGAACGCTCGATGTGTTCCACATACGTCTGGATCATCTGACAAACACACATATCCACAAACACTGGTCAAGGTTCAGGTCAGAACACTAGCACTAGGAACAAGACTGCTGAGACCTTGCTAAAAAAAAAAAAAATCGGGCCCAGCAAACTGAAGCTCACCTCTGTGTGACGCTGGTGTAGGGCATTATACTCTTTCTTCATTTCACCTTCCCTCTCTTCCAGTCGAGATACTACACAAGAGGGAAGGAAAAGGAAATAGAAACATTATGGACGGACATAAATATGGCGTACATTGCATCAAAGTGCTCTGCTCTTTTGATGCATTTGTCTTGTTTTATGTTTGTGCATACATGGGCATGTGCAGTGTGTCAAAGATGTGTACCAGTGATGTGTACCAAGATCTGTAAACAATGGGACAAATATGTGAAGGGAAGTAGCTTGAAGCATGATTGCTTGTATGATCATTTGTATGTGTGTGTGTGTGTCTGTGTGTGTGTCTCTCTCTCTCTCTCTCTCTCTGTGTATGTGTGTGTGTGTGTGTGTGTGTGTGTGTGTGTGTGTGTGCGTCTGTCTGTCTGTCTGTCTGTCTGTCTATCTTGTGTTTGAGTTAAAGTATCTGTCTACTCACTCTGGTCGGCATAGTTCTTGCTCTTGACTTCAAGTTGCTTTCCCTGCAGTTCAAGGAACTCCACCTGTCTCTGTAGGTCCTTCTTATCTGCCTCCAAAGCATCCTCAAACTCTATAAATTTCTACAACGCACCCACACACATGCGGAACAAAATCATTATGTTATTTCCTTACCATCAAATTCTCAATCATGTTTCCTTACAATCAAATTCTCAATCATTCAACAACATATTTTACTGATAACCATTTTATTACTATGTAATATGAAGTATAGTATCCTCTATACCTTGCTTCAAGAGAAACTGTACCTATTGCTGCTATTACAGATTTTGCTTAACTGGTCTGAATGGCTTGAAATGACCAGTGTAATGCATTACTTTGTGTTGTACAAGCAATCCAGGTGAGCAAACAATCCTACATGGAAAATCAAATGTTCTGTCATGTTTTGTGACCACCTAAAAAGCATGAATTTGAAATTGACAGACATGCTAAACATATAGTCACGCTTTTATCGACTTTTGGTGCGTAAAGCAGGAGCGCAAACATTGCTCGGAGACAAACACAAACGTACACAGAAAACCAGAGAGAGAGAGAGAAACAGATTAGAGTCAGAGAGACAGAGAGGATAGAGAGAGAGACAGGGAGGGAGAAAGAGAGAGAGAAAGAAACAAACAGTGTTCAGCAGCAAACACACACAGGCACAAACACACAGTGACTTAGAGCTTCGAGTTTAGCAGCAGCACAAAGGGCCTTTTCTGTAGTTTTGCAGTTACTGAGAAACTGCTGGAATTCTATAATCTGCACGCACAGCAGCAAGAGGGACAAATGGCAGCCACTGCCGTATGCACAAACAAACAAACAAACAAACAAACACTGATCCATGCCAACAACCCCATAAATAGAATAAATACTGAATAACACATATATGGCATATGTTAACACACATCTGAGTAACAGAGCTGTCTGTGTTTTGAACATTTGAGGTGAGTACCGGTAAATAACTTAATACTCATTTAAACGTACATGACACAATTTACATCTCTCTCTTTTAGAGAAAACGACAGGGAGAGAGAGAGAGAGAAGTAGTGATAGTGAGAGAGAGAGTGAGAGTGAGAGAAAGAGAGAGAGAGATTGTTTGCTGTATCACGTTCATTACTTCACTAATCCCTCTGGACCGGAAATCACAATGTGCTGCTGGCTTTCTGGGTGGAGATGTTGTTTCTCCATCTCTTCCTCCCTCCCTCCCTCCCTCCCTCTGCCTTCCGAGCGCTCTCCTCCTTCCGTCTCTCTTTCTGTCTGTTTCTGTCTCTCCCTGCAGCGTCTCCTAAGAGAATCAGGTTACAGCTCTGCCCTCTCCCTGTCTGTTATTGATTTCCCATAATCACCCTCTCTCACTGACCCATCCCCCATCTCACAACAGGGTTCCACACTCAAAACAAACCCTGTCAGATCTGAATCTGTCCTCGCCTCACTTCATCCTTCCATACCCCAAACACACTCTGACACATGTAAGATTCCCCCGCAAAGATTTCATGAACTCCGAACAATCCTTGTGATGCCAAAGCACATCAGGCTATACAATAGTGGTAGACCTTTGAGCTATTTTTACATTTTTACACAATCTTTGGGTCACCAGAATTTTGCCTACAATAAAAGTATCACATTTCACAACCCAAAGTAAATATGCAATATGCAAGTCTATTTCAAAACACCTTTGCATACTTTTCAAGGATTATGTATGATGAATCCACAGGCCTATTTCAATATCAACAGAGGAAGGAAGACCTGTTAAAGATACTGAGAAATATTCTATTCATATTTAAACTTAGAAATAATGTTAAACTTAGAAATAATGAAAAAAGTATAATATTACACATGCATTGGACAATATCAATGTTATATACCAACAACAAGTTATGCACTGTGCTCGCTGTGTAGGGGTATCTTCAAAATGTAGCCAGATTATAATGCAATTGTGCAAAAATGATTGACAACGCAAACGTTGTCAGCAAACGTTGCCAGTACTGACAGGATTCACTGATAGAAACCAACACAGAGAAACAACACCTTTACTGGCTTATTAACTAATGTATATCTAGTTCCTATTTCATACAATTTGTTTCTGATTTTATAAAATCAGACATCAGACACCCTCCAACCAACTCACATTGGGACAACTAGCAAAACAAGTCACAACTGGATAATATAGGAAATTCTCATAATGATCTTGCATATTTGGATTAGACTGCGGGGTCTTTTGCCCCCTGTGAATCAGTTGGAGTAGCCTATCCCTGGTGTTTGGAAAAGGCTTTTGAGGGTTTAAAATGCATCTGTTCACACCAGACGGTCAGAATTGAAGTCGGACAGATGTGTGGCTGCTCTCTGATTGCTGTGAGTTTGTTTGTGTTTCTGTGTTTAGTTAACAGTGCAACATTTGTCTTCATCTTTAAGTGTAGGCCTGAAGTCTATAGTAGTGTGCTTGTTTATGACTATGAAGGATGCTTATGTCTGTGAATGTGGTCTGAAAGGGACTTCTAATTGTAACCTTGAGTTGGTGTGATTTTGCACTGAGCGAGTGAGCGACAGGCACTGAATCCTGAGAGATGCACTGCACTGTCAGAAACCTAATCTCCAACAGTGCAGAGGAGGACTGTCCTCAGTGGATATGTGTGTGCCGGTGTGTGAGTGTGCCTGTGTGTGTTGTGTGTGTGCATGGATATCCAGAAGGACAAAGGCAAATATAGCTGAAGTCTACTGTGGGCAATATTTTTTTATAATAGGCTACCTCATAAACGCCCTGTAAAGTGCAAATAATCTCTACTGTATCCGTTTCATATGTCTATTTAAGATTATTAGAATTTTAATACAACACTATTATCAGCAACAGGCGGATTATGTTCCGATAATGCAAGCTAAACAAAACCAGTCCGTGATGTGATGTTGCTCACCTCTTCTGCCTGTTTGCGGAGCGCTTTCTCGCGCTCGTATTGCGTGATGAGCTGCTCGTTATCCTCCTTCAGGAGCTCTACCTCGACCTCGTGCTCCTGGTTCTCTGTCAATACCGCATCCAGGTTCTCCAGAACGTTCACTACCAGAGGCATAAGCTCCTTTACCACCTCCTCGTCATAACTGTGAATAAGGCGTTCAAACTCCCGGTAGATGCTGTTGGCCAGGCCTGACACGCGCTCCGACATCACGGATACGGAGCCGTAGTCATCCTGGTACACCACCTCATCCAACTGTAGTTCCATCATCGTGGCGGTTCAACGGAGTGGTGCTTAACTGCTAGTAGGAAATCACCCGGTTAAACCAAGGCAAAAGAACAGACGGGAGATGAACCAAGATGTATACTTCATCCAATCGACCCCTCTGCAGGGCGAATAATCCGTGCCAAACGCCTTTAACGTAATGTCATCATTAAAATGCGGCCCTGTTGTGTTCCATGTCCTGGTCCCATACGTATTAAACAGCTCTAATAGTTTGTATTCTCCCACTGCTTGCTTGATTTTTTATTTATTTTCTCTACCACCCTCCCCTACCCGCTCTCCTGCGACACAGCCTCGGCCACAGGTCTCAGACGCGCCCCGATTTAAGATTTCTCACCCATCGAAGGCTCGTTTGTGGATGAGGTGAATTCCGGTCGGCTCCGGCAGATCCATCATCTCAGTGGCGAGGCGAAATCCATCACACACAGACATGTCCTCGACAATGCACCTGCCGCTTAGCAGCCGCAGCCCGAGAGCCCAGCCATTACAGCCCGAAAAAAAATCAATGGACGACCAAATAAATAATAAATAAATAGACTCAAATAAATAGATGTTGTTGGTCCTGCTGCTTCCAATTCCAATTAAGAATCTTAGAGCCTTAAAACGCCCTTATCTGAGAGATAATTTTGGTTCCAGTCCGATGATTCCGGCAGCGGTGGGCTACTCGCGGTGCCGTTTCCGCAGCTCGTTCGGTCAGGATTCTCGCACAGGCTAGGTGGAGGGGCCAGCTGACGGATTCGTGCTGACGTCACGACGTCTGCATTGAGCAGACTCGAGTGTCTCATCGTCGCTATGCCTAGTAGTGCATGTGGTTTAGTATCTTCCTGATGGATAAGTGCTTTCAGGAGGTAGTGTGAAGAACAGTAGGCCTAGGGTATTTTATTTGGCCTTGATATAGGCTACGCTATAGGCTACCAGTACCTTCCAGAACATTCGGAGAGCGAATATTGTAGACTGCCCTTTTCCCTTTTTTTAAACAAATGCAGAATATGCCCACTATAGACATCACATGGCAACGAGAGAAAAGAAAGCTTTTACTTGGCTACATGGCAGACAAATGACCTGAAGGAGAGGCAACCGTCTACTTGGCATCTTCATTACTTTCTCTGATTGGAGGAAATCGGGTTAATGGTATCACACGAGGTGGCCAAGTGACCAAGCATTAGATCTAAACACTCCCTGCTGGCTGTAGACAATCTTGGAGACGCGCGCTCTCCCTCGATCTGGTGTCACCCAGTTGTGTGGCGCGCATGACGTGAGCTGGGTGGCACGTGAGCGGACCTGTCCTTCATAATCAGGCTTGTTGTTAGGCTACAGGTTCTTCTCATGCATCTCCCATTTAAACTCCACTCACGTGCTGCTCTATCTTTAGGATATTGCCACATCTTTACTTGTACATTTGTAATACTTCTATTTTAAATTTCGGTCGTAATTATTAATTTGGTTGTACAAGTAAAACAGCCAATTTAAACATAGCCTTAATGTTAATAGCCTAGTCATATACCAGGCCTTTTTGTTTTCTTCACTATTATCAACATTCTTACCAGTGTTTTCTAGCACTGAGCCAATATACCCTGTTCAAATAAACCTCTCGTCCACCCCATATAATCTAAAACCAAAAATGTCAAAATTAAAAAAACAAACAAGTCATTCATTAAAACAGAAGTTTATTGTGATACTCAGGCTTTGCTTCCACATCCTCTGATCATCACTTGGCAACCATACTGGCACTCTAGGCGTGGCTGGCAGGAGGGGGAGGGGGTGTGGGTCACATGAGGGAGCCCCCGGGCCTGCTGCCGTTTTAATTTAAAACATAAATGAGCCAGTCTGGAGCAGAAGCCACTATCTGGATGCTAATATGAGGCACCAAAATATACACACACACACACATTATACGCATGCGAGCAAGCAAGTAGATCACACTACTCTTTGCATTGGCATGGATTTAGAAAAAAAGAACAGAAAAAAATAAATTGCCTCCATTTTGGTGTGTGCATACTTTGGCATGAGGTCAGTGTTTGTGAGTGTGCATCTATGTGTGCATGTCTGTCTCTGTAAGGCCTTAAGTCTCCCGACAAACAATGTCACAACTGATTGTCAAAGGGCAAAGGAGAGGTTGGGTGATGGTGGTGGGGGACCTGGAGGAGACTCACACAGGAGGAGACAATGAGAAGAGAATCGTCACATTATGGTTGTGATTGCAGCGTGGATTTTATGTAGTTTGGTGAACAGATGTAATTAACAGAGTTCCCAAACACTATCTGATTTGTTTACACTCAAATACTCTCCCTGCCAAAAAGTGGTTCCAGTTGCATTTGAACAGATTCAATGTAATAAGTCATCAAATCAATCCAGAGTATCAAAAAAAGGGAAGACACACAGAGAACATGAAACCATTCATAGAGGAATAAAGCCGTATTATAAATGATTGGGGAGTTTCAACACCAATAAAATCATTAACATTTCCAACCGTTGAACACAGGTGAAGTTCAGGAATGAAGCAAAGTGCAGGGGGGTGGGAGAGAGAATAAGGAGATGATGCAAGGGCAATGAAATGAAAGAAAAAGGAGAGAAAGGCGAGATGGGGAGGGGGACGCAAAAAAAAGTGAGCAAAGAACAGTCAGTGGGCAGAGTGGATCAATAGAAGACCACACTGGACTTCCCACCCGGAGGATTGAGAACCCTGTTGTGGGAGCGTGGGCGGGGACCTAGGCGTGGCTCGTGGTCCTTGTCCTGCGGCTCACTGGCTGCAGGGGCGGGCTCCTCTTTACTAGCTGGGGCCTGAGGAGCAGGAGCAGGAGCAGCAGCAACTTCCTCCTTCACCTCTTGAACAGGAGCCTCTTTCTGAGGAGCTGGAGCAGGAGCAGGAGCTGGAGTTGGAGCTGGAACTGGGGGAAGAGGAATTCATTTCTGTGCTTTAGGTTATAAGAGGCAGATTACAATTAGGATAAATCCCAGTGTACACTCTGAATGGATGCCAGTGAGAGGATCTTCATTAATTTACTGAACACTGAGCCATCGTTTCAGTACCTGGGGATTCTGGTTCCGAGACCGCTCCCACACCAATGTTGTCCTGTAAGGCAATTAAGTACAATCAGGGAAATGGACAAAACGGTCATAAGGCTGAAACATTTCATAACAAGTACACACTAAATAACCTTCAAAGTTGTCAGATTACTGTACTGTTCACACTGCACAACTTTTCTTGTAATTGTAAATCTTGATTTAGTTTATTAGTTGCAGTTTCTGTTCTACATGAAACATCAGCAACAGGAGGTCACAGATGATAAAATCTTTCTTCAGGACATCCCAAATAAATCTGTCAGATTGGATTGGATATGTGGGCAGCAGGATTGCCTGTTCTGCACAGAGTGAGAAAACATGTATGGACTAAAATCGTATGGTAGCTGCCTGCTCATATTGTGGTTTGGGTTACAAACACTAAAACGCTTGTGGGTACTCCAGGGCATTTATGAACCATTTGGAACATTCCTTACACCCGTGTGCTCCTCCCCTGGGATTTACCCCTCACTCTTTGTCTTGTGTTCCCATTGGCTGTAGCTTGTCGCAGCACTCATTTCCAGTCACAACTACTGGATTGGGCTCCCCAATAAGTCATGACCCTATATTCACAAAGCATTTTAAATTCAAACTTGCACATTTGGAAGAAACTCATTTTTTTGGTAGGCTATGAAACGCATGCCTGCTCACCCTCAAAGACCCATCACAAATCAACCAATCACTGAGGTCATTAAAGGCAAGCTTGTGCATGGGACTTGATATCAGACATAGCATCTCTCAGCTTTGGGAGTTCTTACTTCCTCTAGAAAATTTTATAGCGACTAGGAGTACTTCTAGAGTAAATATTAAACACTTTATAAATAAAGGTCCAAGATGTGTCCAGTTTGATATCTTTTGCATTGCATCTTTGAAAAGTTCACAAAACAGCAACCGAGCGCATATTTGCCAGCACTGAGCAAACACCAATTTGCCCCTGATGTGGGGCTTTTGTCTGCAATTTCCAAAAACAGTCACTGAGTGGAAAAGTGTAAGGCTAAAAGTGCATAGTGTGGCATCAGACTTGAAGAATACTTATACTGCAACAACAACAAAACAAAAACCTTATCTGAAGCCACATAGGTCTACTTCATATCATGCAAATGTACATAGTTGTATCTTACCTTTGGCTTGTTGGGGTGTGGGACTTTAGCAGGTGATGAGCAAGGATCTGCTTCTCCAAAAATGTTACTGGTAGAGCCACCAGGGGGGACAGGTTTGTGCTGAGCTGGACGCGCTTGGGGCTCTCCAAAGATCCCACTGCTCTTCCCACCTGAGCGAGCAAGCAGGTGAGCGAGAGAGAGAAAGAAAGAAAGCAAGAGAGATGTTATCACAATTCTTCAGACTTTATTATCTCCGTTAAAGGATGCCCTATGACCCAAAGCAAACTTCCACTGTAGGTGGCTACTTGGCTTCGGAACACAAGAGCCCTCTCTGACATTGGTTTGTCATATTAGACCAGTGGTCCCCAAACTACGGCCCGCCACCTCATTTTGGGTGGCCCCCCAAAACATGTCTGTGGTATATAGCATCTGGCCCGCACGGGAGTACGACATGTCAAACTATAACCTCCGTAATTTCCCCCATTCATTCTCTATGGCGAGTCTCAACAGTATACGTGTAATACTCTTTTTGTCCACTGGTGGTTGTTTTGGCGCCGTTTCACGTTTACCATCGAAAACGGAATGAAATGTAGGCCTTTACCTGCAAACAATGTAAGAGGCCTATGCTGACTGCATCAGTGCTCAAAGTATTCTAAAAGTTTATCAATTAATTGTTAATAACTAACTAACTAACTAACTTCTATTCAAGACATATTTCTGGGACTTTCACTCGTTCAAATGTTCATCCAAATTCACAATGTTCTCATCAGGTGAGTGAAAGTTAGAATGGTGGTGGTCATTCCAGATGTTTTTGCCAGCAATTCATAAAACTCTCATAGTTTGAGAACTTTAAATTATTTGTAGGATATTGCTTGTTCACAACTTGAGCTGTGTATGCAAAGACACAGAGTTCAGAGTTCACACATTTTAAATGAAATATACTTTTGGGACTCCCTGCTAATACTTTTGGGAATGCTAAAGTCTTTTTATTAGTATTATTTCATTTGAGCTACATTTTACATGGCATGATGGCAATATAAAACACAGCTAACAATGGTATTAAATTGCAGTAGCCTATGATTAAATGTAATGGAATATTCAACTAAGGTAGACTGTTGTTGTTCACAGCACTAAGCTATTTATGGTTACTGATATAGGGGACCACTGTATTAGACCGACAGGATCTCTCAGAAGCATATTCACCTCTTTTATGAGTGGATCCTCACACAAGCGCGCACACACACACACACACACACCACAGGCATTCATGGTTCTTCCCCAGAGGGGTACAATCAAACATCAGTATGAAAATCCTTCTCCCTGCCACACTTCACAGACAGAGAGCCAATGAGGAAGCAGTAGAACTTTGTGTTCTACTTGCAGACCAATCATGCGATAGAGCAACTAAAGCCAGACTCCTTAGAAAAAGTCCTGTTTAGCCCTCATAATTTCCAACATACTACAAAAAGTAGCTTTACTTCACAGAGAAGAGGTCTCCAGAGAAGTAAATGCATAGAAGCAGTACAACTTTGACATGCGACAGAGATGCACATGGGAGGTGTTGCTTCCAGTGGTTTCAAACAAGCTGCTGGAATGCTGTTTTTACTATGTTTATTTAAAAATGCAATGGAATGCCAGACACACAAACCGACATGATTTGTCCACATTTAGAAATAACTTGCTTATGTAATTGTGCTGCGTGTTTGACGAGACATAAAAAGGAATAACAAATGTAATAGGATTATATGAAATGGGCTGTAGCTTCTCAAACAGTCATGATCTTGCCATGTTTTGAAGTACGGCTCTGGTCAGCCAACTGCCAACATCGTTGTATATTTTGTAGCAGCAACCACAAAATGTGCAAACAGATTGAAGCTTAAATCTCAAATGAATAAATCTTGAATGAAGGTGGTCTATTCTAGTCCACATTCCATTGTTGAATGTCTTGAAGCTGGGCAGACACTGTGCGCTTTTCTGTTGCATGTGATATGGTAACTTATACTGTACTTTTCAATCGGATGTGATTGCTGTGCTGCAAGAGACAAAAATCATTCATTGCATCACGAGCCTGCTCAAACAACACAACAAAACGGACAGGACTTCTGCCCGAGTCTGTCAGATCCAATTGATTTGGGGCTAAAAATCACTGGGTTCAAAACCATTGGCCTTAGATAAAGCCTGGCTGTTCTAATCCCATACTGATAACAATTACACCCAATTAGATTATTTTCCATGACACATTCTAAAAGGTTCTTATGATATTATCTTCATTAATACCTCAAACCGCCTGAACCCAAATATCCATAAGAAATGTTGTTAATCTAGACAGGTAAAATGAAGGGTTTGTCACACACAGCTTTGAATGGTACAACACAGGCACATCCACAGCTAGAACTCCTTGAAATTCCGCACAGCCGTGATAGCCTTTTTGCCATTAGTGAACACTAGTGACAACTTGGAATTTGTTACATGTCCTTTGAGCAAAATTGTGTAAGTGTATGTGGGCATGTTCGATTTGGTGAAACAGTACAATAGAGCCATGCAAGCAGAGGATCTGCAGTATTTATACTGGTCCACACACACAAGTTGCTACACAGCTAAGTGATTACTCTTCATCAGGCCTGTCACGGCGCGAGTCCGTGCCGGTGGACACCTTTGAGATCACGAATGTTACGGATGCACATCAATAAACTGACAAACATAACACGCAACATTCACAACTTCCATTCATCATTGTTTCACACATATGCCGGCATAATTACAACATGATATGGAATAAGCTGTCTGAGTTGATATGTTGTTTGTTATGTGCGTAGTTGTGCTGTTTGTCGTTTGTTCGCTAAGATGTTTGTTAATGTTTGTCGGGAAAGGCCTACCGGCAACGTAACAGTGTATTTAACATCACGACACGCATAACATGCTTCATCTAAAATTATGTGTTTATTGTATTGGTGGAATGTATGTGGTGGACAATAATTTCAATAGAAAGGTAGCCAACCTGTAGAAGGGGTTCACGCTGTCCCACTGGCAAAAAGGAAGTGGTGCAACTGCTCCCCTATTTCAGGTAGTGGGGTACGATTGGCTACCATTGCATAAGAGAGCCACAGGGGGGAAATAATGTGCTACGGGAATGATATTAAGTAGTACATTTTCTGTATCCATTAAAGCTTATGATAGTATGAATTTGTCACGGGAAATGTGTTGCAATATATTTTGTATATTTTTGTCATTTCTCATGTGAAACATGGTTAATTGATTGAATTATATGTTGGTATAGCCTAGGGGTGGGGTTTTAGCCTATTTATAGGGGCAGAATGGAACTTGTGTTGAGTATGTTCTGGGCTTTGAGAGAGAACATTCTCTGTGCTGTGTGTTGGGCCAGTGAATTTTGGTATTGCCAATTTACCTGCACATATATATTAGTGCATCGCTGCAATTAGGTTTATTTTCTTGTTTTTATTATTTAGTCACTGTAAATACTTTTTGCACCTCTGGAATTTTGGGAATAATAAATCTCCAATTGTGGGCCCTCCTACTCCTGGTCTGCTACCATCCTTGCTGCCTCCACTGCCGTCCATCCTAATAAGGCCACAAACAATTGTTTCCCAGATGACATCTGCACTCTATTCTAGCTTGAAAAAAAAATGAAACCCTTTTTCAACATCCAGTTCGACCATTTTGTCAAAAACAACTACTTACATGTAAAAGCTGTGTGTTCTTACTATGATGTGACTGGTGCCTGTGCCTTGCAAGGATGGTACAAAGGCCCATCGTGCTGAGCTCCAGCGAAAATAACAGTCACGGCCATATGTCACCAACTTCGGGTGTACCAGGCAGATTGTGGTGTGTAGCTCCGACTGTATACTCCCCTTATCAGCGTGCAACGTTTACAATGCTTCGCTAAGTAGTTGCAGTTGATAGTGCTGTACTGTAAAGCTTGTGGTGAGAAGCAAAAGAAAGTCTATGCACAAGAGTGTTACGGATGTGAACTTGGGAGTGGTGCAATGAGCAAAACCCCACAGCACTTGAAATAAAACATTACAGTTTGGTGAGATTTTCTCCCTGTGGTACGAAAAAAGGATTGAATAGTGTCTGTCACCCAAATAGATGTTCATACCTGGGGGATTGGAGCGCTTGGGGCCTCCCTGAGGTTCCTCTGGAGGTGCAAAAATGGTGGAGGCCATTTTGTTTGGTCGCCTGCTGGCCGTCTCATCTTCATAACCACCAAAGAGGTTACTAGAACCACCACCTGGAGGCCGCAGTACCCTTCACAATAGTAATAATAAAATAGATGAACTACAGATATAACCTTGTTTCCAATTCTTCAACTCATAATTTTACAACATATACGCACAATAAAACATATTTAATGTCAGTAATGCAACATGGCGAGGCCAAGGTTCACTACAAATATTAAGTTATTCAACACTCAATATTTTGCATAGCCTGGTTAACACGCAGACCATTTTGCACGTTAACCCACATTAAATATTTGTAACTGTAAAATAGCGCCACCCTTAACCAACATGGCAATATTTGATAAAGCACTCAAGTTTCTTTACTTAACACAAGTTTCTGTATAAATCTTGCTACGTAACTGTCAGGTGCCATTTGAACTGAATGAATGAGATTAAGGTATAACACGTTGAAGAGAACAAACTATCTCCTTGTTAGCTCATTTAACGTACTTGTAACGTTAAGTTCACGTTAGCTATCTTATGTTCACTTACGTTTACAAGCGAATAGTTACGTTAACTACTTACTCACAGTGCATATTATGTAACATTGTTAACAAGCTAGCAGACGTTAACAACAATGATTCAATGACCCGCTAGTTAATCTGGCACAATTGACTTCTTTCAGGTAAACCTTCTGCATTACCTAACTGTGTGATTTCGCTAGCTTGCTAGCGAGAATTTGGCTAGCTATACTGGGATGACCAGGAGAAGTTTCAACATGTAGCGAGATCAAACCGTTCCTGACAGTATAATAAAATAAATGTTCTGTTGAGTAATAATCTATTTTGTCTGCCATACTACTTGAACTCAAGCGTCACATAATATATTGAATCACCACTACAGGCCATTATGAAATGTGGCTTGCTAGCTAGGGTTAACGAAAATTAAGCTAAATTCTCTCGCACAAGTTAGCCCAGCTAACAAGTTCTCACATCAGCGGAAGCTCATCCTCGTCGATTTCTCAAGATAATAAAAGTGAGGGAAACGTCCTTTATACGTAATGTGTCCAAGCCTCTGGATTAATTGTCCATTAACAGTGAAAATGCATACCTTGAACTTGGTTTCGAACCACTCTCCAGTCCCTGAAACATATTAGTAGAAGTCATTGTTGCTATTTTCCCTACAGTATGTCGAGGAAGTACAAAGAGGAACCAGCCGCTGCGCAAGAAACTGCCTACTAGACCGTCAGCTAATGCAGCATTAAAAGTTGGCTAGCAGTAACAACCCCGCCCTATTGACTGGGGAATCGCCTTCAGTGACTTAGGAGAATGGCATGATTGGTTAACATTTTGGTCAATCATTCGACACTTCCATGAGATTGGCAGAAAACGATTACAAGCGATCTCTTACCACTAGTTGATTGGTCATGCTTTACTGGGACACTGCGTCAAGACGTTCCTTTTTTCATTCGGTGCTGTAGACATTCTCTAGTGCTGTGCTGTTCACCTGGGAACAATACCATAACTTCTGTTTATCACTTGACCTATCTTTTTTTTTTTCATGTTTAAATTGTATTTGTGTCTCTATAAAGCAAAATGCACACAACTAAACTAACTTCATTTTGACACTTATTAGTAATCATGGGATAAGGATAGCCTACTAAACACGTCTTCTGACTTAAAATGAAATAAAAACTATTATGCATAGTGGATACAAAACTATTATGTATATTTGGATACAAACATTCGTATAATCTGCGTGCAGACTGTTCTTGCTTTTAAACAAAGAAATCAACGTGTTGGGTGGGACCGTTACTTTAAGGAGCGGTACGAAGCGATATGAATGAAATGACGCATGTGGAAGTTTAGACGTAAAATAACTACGATTGGTCGTTAGACTTACCATGCACAGTCTTTCAACATTTTCATTGGACAGAAGCCACGCTCTTCAGACCAAGACACACACAATCCACAGTCAGTTGTCCAATCAAATGATTTGTTTTCGAATTGTAGTGGGCGTGCTACCCGCGCGAGGAAAACTGCACTGACAGCCAGCAAGTGCTCAGCTGGGGGAAGCGCTGGGCGAAAGGATGCTAGTTTGACAGAATCCCACTGAAAGAGTGAAGGTAAGGGATGCTTTTTTTAGACATCTAGAAAGATCACTTGTACATATTTTATCCATGGCACAGTAATAAAGTTACATCTGCGTGTTTTCACAGCCTGGATGATTAAGGTTAGGTTTCAGTTCAAAAGATGAACATGAGCTAACGTGATGAGTTAGATGCTAGCCGCTAAAGGTAGCAAAAATGTTAACATGGCCAAGGTAAAAACAATGTTAACATGGCCTTGAGACACTGTATTTTGACGGCACAACAATTTGACCACTTTTATTTTTAAGATGTCTGGAGAGCAGCAGGATCAGACCTCAGTAGCCTACTTGTATCCAAGTACATGCACTTCCATGTGGAAATCACAGAAATCTACAAGCTTCTAATGTATGTTTTGTTGGGCTACCCAGTTATATAGTCAAAGTATTCTAACCTATGTTCAACATGCACATTTGTTTATTTCAGATAGTGAACTTTGAACCATATTACTTATAGGCTGATGGTGATATTGCATATGGATAATTCTGAGTTAGTTTAACTAAACTTTCTGAATTAAACTTCACATAAACATGCACAATCTGACTTTTCATCACACCCTTGACAACATCTGTTAAATTCATGCCAGGTAGAGTAAGCAACTGTCATGTTACAGGCTTGTGTGGTCTTATGTGGTATATGTTGCAGTTGCATTTTATTGTTGATATATGACTAAAGGCAAAGGTAAAAGTTTGGTACTGACAACTGCAGATGAGGGTTACAAAGTTTAAGAGCAGAGCAATAACATGCCTCCCATATACATAGACTTTTTTCTCTCTAAGAATGAGAACTGAGAACCCAGTCACAAAATAACTTAGTAGGACATCTAGTAAAACACATTGTATGAAGTTAATATAAACTCTTTGTTGTTGTTCCAAGAGTTGCCAGATTTATACCTTAACTGTCATGCTGTCCATGATTGGCTGTGAAAAGGCATACTATGGTTCGTGTGCAATTCTTATGGGAGAATGCCTGCACTTGCAACAGGAATACTTGAATACATTGTTTCACAATGCTTTAAAGATGACAATGAACACATCTGAGTGATACTTTAAACGTTTCACTTATCTGATCTGATTTACTCACATGAAACAATATGCAAATGCGACATGACTGTAAACATGTTCTCAATACCCTTTGGGGTGTACAGAAGTTCAGTTTTCTAATTGCATTACCATGTTTATAATAATGACAGTATACTAGTACGTCTGGAGTGACTGGATTTGAGTGTCTAGCGTTAGATTTATGTTGCAGTAAATCAACATGTTAATATCAAAACATCTATTCTTAAAGTGGTGATGACGTAGTAAGAACAACCAAAGTCCAGAGGCTCGGGTGTTGTTGAGGCGTCAGAGCTTCATCTCGTGTACGAAACTCGGAAAAACGCTTTTATCACGTAGTCAACGCTAAACCGTACCGTTAATATCCGTAGAAGATGCACGATACTAGCAGATTCGATTCAGCTTAAATAAATTAATGTATCATACTAGGGTGAGTAGTAAAAGTACGGAGTTGGTGAGGTATAGTTGCTGTTGCTAAGATAGCTAACAGTTGGAGCTGCGCAGAGTTGTATCCCCTGTTGGAACAGGAGTGAGGAGAGGACGAGTAGCTGCTTGACCCCTTTCATGCTTTGAATATGTTAAATTTCATCAACTTTTGGTCTCCAAAATCTTCGGACACATGGTGAAGAGAAAGAAGACGTCGTCAGCTGTCGACGAGCTGGAAAATGGGTAAAATTGCTCGAAAAACAAGCACTTTAATTAAAGGTCGAATGCAGCGAAAGATTTTCGTTGTCGACTGTCGTTTCTACTGGGCGCTAAAGTGTAGGCGCTCGCTTTTAAATTTCGTAATAAAAATTGCCGATCAGGCAAGTCAAAGAGGCATTCGGTGCATTCAGGAATTTGGATTGATTTCAGATTTCGATTTTTGGAAAGAATAAGTAATAAACAACTGAATATTTTTGGGTTGTTTCGTCGGGACGGTGAGAGGGGATTTGAAACAAACAGTGGCGGCCATGTTGAGTGAGAGGGAATGTCGCCTTTCTAAGTTGATCGCTATTTTGTTTTATCTCAAATGTTAATAAAATGTCTGTTATTGTGTTTTGTCAGGATGACAGTGGGCCAAGGGGATGTTTCCGGGGGCGAGGGGCCAAAGAAACCTGCCCGCAAGCTGGAGGGTTGCGAGGAGGAGAGCGGAGATCAGGCGAGCGAGGAGACGAGTACAAAGAGAGACGAAGAGGAAATTCTTAATCCATCAACTGCGGCCAGCTCCAGTTTGACTCCGAGTATTCCCACCTCAACGCCGAACCCGTCCGGACCCCCAGCGAACTTGCAGTCCAACACTTCGCCTCCTGCCGTCCCACAGAACCAGGATCAGCATCATTTTCTCCGTTCCAGTGTGCGACCTCCGAGCAAGCGGCTCCGGAAGGATCTCGTTGCCCCTGCGCTGAACGGGAACGGCGGGGCGAAAGCGAAAGGTGAGTCCCGAAAGGGACGGGAGTATGGTCACCTGCCGACTTGCTCAATCTGTTGTTGTTTTTGTTGTCATGCATGACTGAAAGTTGATTGATTTTAAAGGCACAGGAAATGGTTTTGCCACTTTTGAGTATTTGGCATGTTTACGTCCTGTGAGAGTCCGTACTGGAGGTTGTATAGGGTAGTTCGCACGGCGGGATGCGCTGCTAGGAGCCTGTACACCGTTTTACGCCACAGCTTACTGGGCTGTTATGAAGACAATATGTTAGACAGAATTATTTGATTGATTGACAGTAAATATGGAACAGTGTCAACGATGCCTTTCTTGCTAATGAGTTTCGTGTTTGACACATTTGTTTTTAAAACCTTGCTCAATTGTTAAGAGGGTCTTGGTTGACATTTGAAACACCACCTCAAAACTATGTATTGAACAGTCATGTTTTTAGCATTTTTCGTAGCAGTGCTATTATTATGGTTTGCAATTATGCAATTTTAAAAAGCATGCTTGTGTTTTTTCTTTTATTTGTGTGTATGGGACTGGCATTGGGTAGAGGGCATGGTTGGGGGTCACATTGGTCTTAACTAAGAGATCCAAACAGGAATGGTTGTGATGCATTGTGGGGGAACGTGAGTGAGGGACATTGGCTGGCTCATCTAGCCTCATGTTGCATTTGGACCGCCACAGTGAGCAGCAGGTCTGGAAAGCCTCTGAACACACACTTCCAGGAACTGCACATGTAGACCTGCTGCCAATACACACAAGCACACACATAAGCACAGTCCTACATCAATGCACAGTGTTTGTGCTATATAGGTATTGTTTACATGCATGCATACAGTGCAGGTCAGTGGCACAATACTCCCTACCATACTATATTAGTTTGTGTGCATGTAGTAAGGAGAACTGTCTTATCTCTTCTAGTCAAATATGTGATTCCAATGTAATATCTGTGTCTTCTGCCATATGAACGAAAGACAGTCATAGACAGCCATGACCAGATAGAATTAACCGTGATTAAGAAGCTCACCTGTTTTCTGGCTTTCTGTCTCATTCTCGTCCAGGGGCCGAGGCTGGTCCAGCAGTGTGTGCGGCTACCACAGCAGGCCCTATAGGGGGATCAGGGGCTGGAGGCAGTTCCCGATCAGGCCCACGAGGCCAGAGCTCTGGGGAGAAAGAGGAAGGCGGCAGTCAGAAACGGACCCGCAGACAATGGGAGTCCTGGAGCACCGAGGACAAAAACAGCTTCTTCGAAGGCCTTTACGAGGTAGCATTTATGAAGTGACCCTTGTCTAATGACTGCAACTGTCAGGTTTTTAAAATGCCGTTTGGTGGAAGGCAACAGAGCACAACTATGCACAATGTGTCCGTGCCGGACGAGTCTAGCAGAATGCTTTCAATATTGCCACAAAAATGGATGAGAGGGCTTGTCTGTAGTTACCACCGGTCTTCTGTCTCATCATCAATGCATTTCTTTTGTGCTTGTCCCCACTTCCTCACAGTATGGGAAGGACTTCGAAGCCATTCAGAACAACATAGCACTGAAGTACAAAAAGAAAGGGAAGCCAGCCAGCATGGTGAAGAACAAGGAGCAGGTTCGCCATTTTTACTACCGGACCTGGCACAAGATCTCCAAGCATATTGACTTCAACAATGGTGAGGTTTGCACATAACGCTGTTGGATATGTATTTGACCACTGTTTAAGTTGCTGGTGAAATAGAACGGCACCAAACATTAATTTAATGTTGCAAATGTTCTACACTCTGAAAGCAGACACGTCCCAGTATTTGACATGCAAATAATGCATTTGTGATAATATCAGAGTTAATAAATACTGATAATCATCACAATTCTTTTTTCTCTCAAGTCTGAAATAATTTACGTCAGTGTTGCCAGACAAGTGTGAAGTCAATGTATGTTTGTGTTAACTGTGACTCAAGTCATAGTTGCGAACTTGTCCACACCTGTCCATACGTTACACCACTGGTGACAAGCATTAGCCTGGCTAGCGCCACCACTTCTCAATGAGACGTGGTCTGGGAACCAAACGTTCATTTTCTCGTATTTGAAAAAAATGCCCAGATCCGTTTATTGGGTGCCACGGATGTCTATCAAATGCGTCTGTGCATAGCTCATCATCGTCTTGCTTTCCCCCCTGTTCTGTGATTGGTTCCCTATCTCAGGCGAAAATTTGCTCCATGGTCTCAAGGCTGCCTTAGCAGCGTGAATCAAATCGCGCGCAAGGCAACATGGGAACACCCAGGCTAGACAAGCATATGCATGATGTAAACAGGCTCAGATAAAAGCAAATATCAGTCACTTCTCACTCTGGGGTCATTCATTTTATTGCACTGCACCCAAAACAACACATTGAACAGGGCAGCTAGGTTTTTATTTCAAGATTGCATCATGCATTAGAAGTAGGCATCATCTGCTTCAGCCTTTGACAAGTAACACTAATGCTCCAGGTTACAGGCAGGCTACACCATACACGTAAGTGAAGCCTTTTGTTTGCAGAACGGAAAGAAGACTGGTCTAATTTTTTTGAATATGCATGATTCAATAACATCTGGTGTAGCCAATTCCATTGATTATAGTGGAAGCTAATTGTTGCACCATGCACTTGCCTGACCAGCCTAATAAGGGTACGTTCAGACTTGCCGTATTTTTCACAGCTGCCGGCGTCCGTTTTACATTATAATCCTATTTCCTCCTTTTTCTGTTTTTAAAGTTGAGAAATGTTCAACTTCTAGCGGGAAAACACCGTACATCACACTGTTTTTGACAGCTGACCAATCACAAGCGGATACATAGCATATCACAAAAAGACGCTTCCGGCAGCTTTTTAGAACAAAAACGATGGCAGATTTTTTTTTTGAAAAAAAAACCTGAAAAAGCAGTCGGCAACAACAAAAAGAAGCCAAGTCTGAACGTACCCTAAAGCAGGTTTTGTACAGGCAAAACCTTGCTGTGATTGGTTCTTTGTCATCGCAAATACACACAAAGTGAGTTTTTGTCCTCACTGTTCCTCACCTACTTCTCTTCTCCATTGTAGCGTACTCTCGTCTTCTCAAGAAGTCCTCTCAGGAACTTTATGGTCTCATCTGCTATGCTGAGCTCAGGAAGAAAGTCGGAGGCTGTAAGTTGCCCAGCTCAGACCCCTGTCCTAATTGTGCTGTGAGATATATTTGTGTGTGAATGTATGTGCATGCACAAAGATGTATGATATAAGTAAATACAAATAATTGATTTAATTGCCTTGCTGGTGGGTGAATTGGAATAGTATTGCCCTTAAATATGTTTAATGGATAAACTTCTGTTTTGCCTTTTCCTGTCAGTGATGGACGATAAGAATGTTGCAAAACTGAATGAGCTCATTCAGCAGGGGTAAGACACTGTTTTTCCCCTCATGTCTTTGTAAATATATGCCAAAAGTTGACAATGCCATAAAAAGTTTACATGAATGCCTGACCTAATGCAGTATTGACTTATAGCTGTAAATGTAAGCTTGACTTTGCTGTATGCCTGAAATGTATTTTTGCAGAGCCACAACAGTGCGTTCCAAAGGCAGAAACCTGCGCATTAAGGCCCCGATGTGCCGAGCCCTAAAGAAATTGTGTGACCCAGATGGTAAGTGAAGTGATTGGTAGGGGGTGGGGAGTGGAGGTGGTGAGAAGGGAAGTAGGGGAAATGGCTGGAGGTTGAGCCCATTTGAACAGTCATGCCTGCGTAAGGGAGAGATGCGGATGGAGAAGAATGAGAGAACAGAGGGATGGTGGAGGAAGAGTTTGTGGTAGAGGGGGTGTACCGATTGAGGCCGTGGCACTACTCCAGTGTGTGGGCGGGGTGAGAGGGGTTTCTATAGCAACAGGATGTAGGAGGTGATGCTGAATGTGGCCAGGCTGTCGTGGAGGGAGATAATGAATATTTTCTTTCTTTCTTTCCCTTTCATTTTTCCATTAGGAGTGAGTGATGAGGAGGACCAGAAGCCTGTCCGACTGCCACTGAAGGTTGCCGTGGAGTTGCAGCCGCGCAGCAACCACTCATGGGCTCGCGTTCAGAGCTTGGCACACAATCCCCGCCTCCGGTCAGTTCCGATTGGCTAACCCTAATCCTGCTCGGGTCAACCGATCAGCGGCTGCATACGCTGTGATTGACGTTAACCAGGCCGAGACTGAACCCGTTTGTCCTGTCTGATTTGTTTTGCAGGATGGTTGTGGAGCTCCACAGGAAGGTCTCCAGCCTGATTGAGTTCCTGAAGCAAAAGTGGGCTGTGCAGGACCAGCGAATTGTATCCTTTTGTCCTGACCAGGTGACCCACTAAAAAGTAGACAGACAAAACCACGCTACGGGAACCTTTTTTAACTCAATTACATGTCTTGAACAGAGGATTTGACATCAAAACCACACGACAAGGTCAGCTTTAGCATGCAGTCAACTCTCCCATTGTTTTCTTTTCATGGTGCATATGAAAATCAATGTCTTTATCTCTTATCTGTTTAGATTTAAGACAGCACTTACATCTGGTACAGTCAGTGAGGCAATGAGTTGTTGCTGTGTATGAGAAGCTGTGTATGTCAGTCTGGATGGTTGTCTTTAACTGGTGTCGCTTAGCGTAAGAGTCTAGAGGAGCGGGAAGCTTTAGAAGGTGCCCCCAAGAAGGCGGACGCCGAGGAGCTCCTTCTGTTCCCGGCCGAGAGCAGCACGGTGACTGCACTCCCGGGCGTGGCACGCGTCGTCCACTCCAAAGCCTCATGCACCGTGCACTGGCAAGAGACGGGCAGGAGCCGCCCAGGCTCCCGAGACCTGCCCACCGCCCACATCCTGGGCATCCAGCCGGGGGGCCGAGGAGCGGGGCGCCCTGGGAAGGGTGCAGCGCCCCCTGCTGTTAAAGCAGAGGGACCAAGTCAGGAGGCCACGGAGAGTGGCTCATCAGCAGCAGCAGCAGCTGGGAGTGGGGGAGAAAGTGCAAGCACTAATACTAACCCGACTCAGAGCTCTGCCGCTGTGCCGGTGCCTGCTCCCCACCCTACACACTCCACGTCCCCTGCCACCACCCCGTCACTCCCAGCCGAGCAGAGCGCCGGAAAGGGACCCGCCGAGGCGGAGGGGGCCGGTGCGCAGGCGGACGCAGACCTCAAGGAGAGAACCTCCGCCGGTCAGAGGGACTCGGCTCCCGCTCCTGCAGAGCAGGGCAAGGAGGAGCCCACTGCGGGCGGCGTGGTGTCTCCCGACCGCACCGCCGGCCTCGCTGTTCCACACGCCACACTACCGGACACCTCCACACGGGCGGAAGGGGACAGCAGCAGCGCTCCAAACAACAGTGGTGGCGGCGGTGGCAGTGGCGTGCCGACTGGACGCTCCCCAGAAAGGATCCGCGAGGAGGGCTGGAGTGCCCAGGAGGCGGAGAACGTGACGCTGGCCGAGCTCTACCTGATGCTAGGCAAGCCGGGCAAACTGCAGCTGGAGTACGAGTGGCAGGCCCGGCCGCCAGCACCCGTCACCACCCCGCCCAACACACACAGCGTGCTGCGCTGCCTCCTGCGCCTTGTTGCCTCCGAGGTCAACCCCAAGCCGGTGAGCACGACCTTTCACCTTTAACCTCCAAGATGTATGATGAAATGTGGTTCACAGTCGAAGTAGATTGTACCCGATTTAAGGAATTTGATCTTCCATATGTAAGGGGTTTCTGTTTCACTTATATTTTCTTATTTTGTTTTTTAGCTGTTAAAAGCATTACGTTAAATTTTGATTACATTGCATTACATCTTAGGATATTCTACTGACTGACACTTGTATGACCTTTGACCCTGACTGTAGCCTAGTCTTATCAATCAGCTGTTGATACAGCAATTGCTTAATCGTGCGTGCTCGTATGCGCTTGTGTGTTGGCTAGGCTCCGGAGCTGTGTACAGTGGGGACATCCCCGGTGAAGCCGGGCCAGGAAGAGCAGCCCCTGTCTCTGACGCCCCCGGGCAAAACCCCCTCAGGCACCAGCCGTAGTCCCAGCTGTGGACGCCAGCAAAGCACAACACGCAACACCAAACTGCTGCTGCCTAACGCGGTCACAACAGGTACGCACGCACGCATACACACACAGTCTCACAAACATTTGTTTTAACACACACAGTAGTCTGATGAATGTGTCACACAGATACACACACACACACACACACACACACACAAACATTACATCTTTACAAAAACGCATGTGTGTAAACAAATGCTTACAACACACACACAAGTATTGCAGTGTTACAAAAATGCACGTGTGCACACACAATATGAAGCCATGGCTTACTTATCTATCATAGGTACATAGTCATTCAGATAAGCCACTGCTTCCCAACTTTGTCAACATTGGCACTGTGCACTGCTGTGCAAAACATTTGGCATAGATATATCTGTACACCTCACTAGATAAATCACTGGTGCTTTTGTTCACTTAAGGTAGTTGTCGTGTACATTTGTGGTTGCCATGACCACAGGGCTCCCACATTTGCAGAACCTTTTGCAGTCTGTCGTGAAATGATACTCTCTGCACACTCACAATCATCATGGCAACAGCATCAGCATCAGCATTTGTTGGGTCACTGCAGTTGCAGTGGAAGAGTACGTAGAGAGTAGATAGATACACATCCTTTGTATTGTTTTTTTACAGCTCATTTATTGGCTCTCCCACATTGTGCAAATTTGTTGAAATGCACAGTGTGTGCGAAAAGCCGATACACCGATCCTGTACTCTTCCAACACTGTCAATTACTTACAGTGTAACTTGTGGTTTCTGCTAATAATCTGGTCATCTGCTGTATCCCGTCTTCCTACCTTGCTTCAGGTGGGCGAAACCTGCCCCGCCCTCTCCTGGTGTCCAGCGGTGATGGTGACGGGGGCGTGTTCGCCGTGCCAACCATGCTGCCGCCAAACAGCTCGCGCCTCTCGCGCATGTTCTCCCCCAACAAGGAAGCCCAGCTGGCCCTTAGACAGCAGCTGGACTCAATCAGTGTGAGTGGGAGACACACACACACACACACACACACACACACACACACTTCAGTGTTTCCCACAGAACTGAATTCTATTTGTGGGGGTAGGTTTGCAGAATTCAACAGTTTTTAACAAATTAGCATAGCGTGGTTATGATGAACCAGATTTAAGCACAATTTAGTACAACCTGGAAAATCATTGTGTGGTGGTCAATGTTGATATTGTGGTGGGCCGCCACAAATAAGTCAATGTATGGGAAACACTGTACTTGCACACTTATATTTATAGATAGCATACACACATGCTCACTTTCTTTCTTAAAGGATAATTCTGGTATTTAGCACTTTTCTGGTTTGTTTTTGATGAAATAGAGTGGTGGACACCGAAATTTTGACGATGGGTCCTGTCTCGACTTTCTGACTCGTTTTGAAACGCTGTTTCAGAGTGGCTATGGGCATGCACAAACATATCCTTAAAACAACCCTTACATTCGTTTTTAAAACTGTGCAACTCACCGAGTGGTTAGTAATATGTTCGTTATATTTGTTTTTAATAATCAACAAACATGACTAACCACTCGGTGAGTTGCACAGTTTTGAAAACGAACGTTAAGGGTTGTTTTATCCTTTAATACACAAATTCACTCATGATACCCATGCATTCATTTTTATAATGCATACATACACATAATAAACACTCACTCAGTCTCAGGTACATACAATTTGTACAGGTGTAATGTCACACACATTACCTCCTTCACATCATAGATCAGTACACAGATCATGTGTTATGCACACAAAAATCACATAATGATTCATGTTTGTTCATAGCAATGTTTATAATCTCAATGGGGGAATAAAAGCACACATCACAGATGTGATCCCAGATGTTCTCTGGATGTTCTCTATCTCTGGGTCTAAATGCTTCCTAATCCTGAAGGCAATGGGGATTTGACTCAAGGTTGACTCATACCACCTCCATCTTGCTCAGGGCTTCAGAAAAGCCATTTTACCAAACGAGTCATGCTAAACAAGAAAATCCACACACCGCAGCATCCTACATTTTCTCCTTTGTGTCTTTTCTAGTCTGACTTTTTGCTGCCGAAGCAGAGGAAGTTGGGCAGGAGTCGACCCCTGAGGAAGCCTCTGGTTGTCCAGGTAAGACAGTATGGTGGGGTTGATGCTGTCTTAACTCGTCTGATAACACTACACTTGTTAAATAACCAAGCGTGATCATTGGGTGTTTACATGTGTGATGATGTAAGACATTGTATGTCATGCTACCCTGGAAACTCCAGAGTTCTCGCAAGAGCACAATCTGAATTGTCTCTGCGAGACACTCTGGCAATGAGTAATGATGCATGTTACTTTTGCCTTTGCCACTTGTATCGCGGGGAGCCAATCACATCGTTGTATCTGATATAAGCGGGCCAGAGGCGAGCTAAACAGATGACAGTCGTTATCCAATTGTGTCGAAGTCCGGAATCAGTCAGTAAACGTTGCTCATATTGTGTTATCCAATTGTGTGCAGTGAGATTTTCAAATGCACGCTTGGTGCCGCCCATCGAGTTGGGCCATTACATTATTCGTGGCCAGACCCTTAATCTTTCTAGATTATCAGGGTCTGGAATCTCCAGGCTAATGTCATGCAACATGTGTGATAAATGTGTGTGTTCTGTGGTTCCTAAAATCATCCTTCTGTTGTTTCAGAGAACATTGGTGCCGCGGACAACCGGAGATGCGTCACAGCACGTCTGTTCCTTCTCTATACTCTCCAACTCCTCAGCCACAGGTGACTCACGCAACCACATTTCCACTCTCAAACAAACCTGTGTTTAGATGCCCATCCAATCCCACAAAGGCTTTTTTACTCTCAAACAAACCTTGTTCAGACGATCATCAGTCCAATCTAGGAGAAGGGAAAGAAATTATGTGAACATTTGCAGATACGTTATTCGGTGATGGTGGCCAAATTAGGATATGTACTGAAGTTTTGTGTGTGTCTCTCTCTCTCTCTCTCTCTCTCTCTCTCTCTCTCTTCTTTTTTCTCTTTCTCTCTCTCTCTCTCTCTCTCTCTCTCTTCTTTTTTCTCTCTCTCTCTTTCTCTCTCTGTTCTAGGAACGGGTTCCTTCCGGCCCATTCAGCCACGTGTTCCTCTGGCCCGACCTCTCGTTACCAAAACCACAGCCAGTGCACCAAGCCCTTCACCCTCCACCGAACTGTCCAGTAAGATAATTTTTCTAACAAAATGTAAAACTTCCCATGTGAAAAGCTTGAGATGGTGTAACATCTCTCTATAATACTGAAACTAAACTAAAACTAACACTACTTCAACTGGGAATGTTAGTTATTGCCCAAAACAGACATACCTTGTTAATATAATTTGAACCTAATCTTTATTAAGGTCTGTTTTACTGCCTGTGAAACTCACCTTGAGTGATAACATGCATCTTCATTCCCTATGTGCTGCAGGCGCGATTGACCAGGCAGCCAAGTCGGCGGGCATCATTCCAGGCAGCCCCTGTGGGGAGATGGAGGCGGCAGCTGTAGAGGACGCCCTCCTGGGGCCTGATGGAGACGTGTCCCTGGTGCCAGCCCAGCCACAGCCCCAACCACAGCCTCAGACACAGCCACAGACGAGCATTCTCCCTCAACAAGCAGAGGTGACTTTGGAAATTTGGGATCATCTTTCGCATGTGTATTGTTCATCACGTTAAGTCTTTCCAGGACTTGACTGCATTTCCTTTATTGGTAACGATGCATGAAATGTTGCAGGAATATGTGTTATGTGTGAGTGTTGGAGTCTGGTCAGTCATCACATACCGTTCTTGCCTTCGGTATGCTGTAGGGATGTAACAGTAAACCACGATAAAAGTATCGACGATAACAATTAATGTTTTGATTTTAATTATCTTAATTACTGAGGTGGATCTCTTAGTAAATTACGTTTAATTAAAAAGTGTTTAAATCGCCCTGGCTCTCCGTTATGGTAGGCTAGTTGTGAGCAACAGGCACGCACAAGATACAGCTTCAATCAAAGGAGTTGCAGCTTTATTTAGTGACCAAAAATTCACTTACTTTACCTAAGTTGCCACCCCATCTAACTTCTATTAGTTTTGTGTATGCGTTTTCTCTCTCCCTCTGCACTAACACGCACCGACTACAAAAATGGAGCCTTTTTCTATTAAAGGAGCCACACCACTTTTATGACGAGACACTATGCTATTCTGTTGACTCTGTTTTGTTGCTATTGTGCATGCAGGACTGGCCAATTAGCTCTGTTCATCATTAGTGGTAGGCTTAGAAACATGTTTCAGCACATTTGAAAAATAGCGCGATAATACCGATAACCGTGGTAATTTTGGTCACTATAATCGTCATGTTAAATTTTCATACCATTACATCTCAGGAAGACACAGGTTCAGTTGTGAGTTTCAGCATCGTAGGCTTTCAGGTCCAACTCCTGTTGTGTCCTTTTGATGGCTGCCATAGTGGGGGAACCAATGTGTTGGGCTATTCTTGTGTATGGATGAGGGTAACTGACCATTGTTAATAAGCAGATTTTTTTTATTTGTTAATGTAGAATCCAAAGTGTTGAAATGAGGGCAATTTCGTGTCTAATTTTGCCCTCTCTCTCCTCTTCTCCTCTCCCTTTCTCAGGAATCTCTGCAGACCAGCCTGCCACCTCCATCCCCAGGTGGTGCGGACTCCCTGCTCGCCCCGCCCAGCGTCGCCTCCCTATTGGACATCTCACTTCCTGGTCCCCCAGAGGAGTCTCTCCCCTCAGGAGAGGCCCAGACCCACATCAGCGACTCCATCATCGAGCTCGCCATCAACTCGGCCCACTTCGGTACGACACGCGGGAACTCGTATGGCATCAAAGGGCTGATGTTTCGATTGAATGTTTTTGCTCTCAGTCCAGTTCAAGACCTCTCTCTCTCTCTCTCTCTCTCTCTCTCTGCTCTCGTTCTCGTTCTCTCGCTCTCTCTCAGGGGAAGGACCATCTCTCTCTCCGGCCAAGCTCAATGGGACAGACACGCCCAAACTGCTGCCCTCTCCCTCCAGTAGTCCAGCTCATAGCTGGATCCCCTCGCCCACACACGACCCCCAGTGGTACCCCAGCGATTCCACCGACTCCTCACTGGGTTGCCTGCTGTGTGAGTAGCACACGCACACGCACACACACACACACACACACACACACACACACACACACACACACACACACACACACACACACACACACACATATATATAGTGTACATATATATATATATATATATATGTACACTACGCATGCATGCATGCATACATATCTACATACATACACATACAGATACACACACACACACATGGATAGTATTAAAACAGGACGTTTTGAGTGACGTGCATCTATGTTAGTTTTCTATGCTTTGAGAGAATCCTAGATGAAGCGGATTCAGGTTTCAGCTGATTGGGTTTTGAACTGGGGTCATTCCAGGTCCATGGTTTACTAGCGCACCTAGATAAGTTAAGTGAGAAATCAAAACAAAGCCATAGGTTCTTCTTTTGGGAGATTTACCATTTACTCTGAGTCAACATAAACAGGTTTATCACTAAACAATGGACTTGGAATACCACCTAGGCCTCCCAACCTACCCCAACACACACACACACAAACTACACACATTTTGCATTTTGTTATTCATACTGGCAAGTGAGCCTCAGTCATATCCTGTATCCTGTCCCCCTCTACATGGTTGTCTCTGCAGCAAGTCTGGTGTCTCCTGAAAAAAATCGCCGGACACAACACCCCCGTGTGGGCCCATCCAGTGGTACAGCCCTCCTGGGCCCCAGCTTGATGGACTCCAATTCCCATGATTCATTTCCGGCCAGAGGCCTTGCAGAGGTGAGTGGCCATCTCACAGCTTATCCTAACTGCAAACGAGCACCCAGCTGTGGCGTAGCATTGAGTGATCTCTGTCTACATTAACCCTTAAAGGAGTACCATCACACTGGTGTGACGGGAATGTTGAGAAATGAACGTTCTAAAGAATATCTGGGTTTATTGAATTCAACATAGAATTTTAGAACCTTCAATTGTTGCAGAACTTAGAACGTTCAAAAACCTACACCTTTAAGGGTTGAATCATGTTGTTCTATTGCACCATATTTCTTGTTCAAAATAGCAGAAGAATGTGAGTGACCGAAAGAAAAAGCACAGCACTGTGTTTCGTTGTGTCCAGTTAGGACCTTCCCATTGAAAACAACGGAATCAAACTGATCTTTTAGCTAAGACTCAATCTCATCACATGCATTCACAGAATGTGGTCCCTGTGTGCGCCAAGGAAGACTTTTTAAACAGTTGCGTGTCAATTCAATATTCATCGACTGATAATAAATCCATAATGGCTCTGCGTCAGTAGAGTGTTTTCAAACACCGGTGTTCACACCCCGGGGATGTGTTCAGGAACTGGAGATCGAGGAACAGAGTTTACTAATCTTGGAAGTTGTTGTGAAGAAAATGAGTGAAAGAAGTGAGCACAGATGAAAACACAGAAACAAATGTGATTAGAGGCCAGTATCTCTTGAGGAGGCGGTCTGACAAACATATCCTGGCATGTGGTGCTTGGCTTATGTAATTGATATCAGCTGTGAGCCATTAGGGCAGTAGGTTAAAAACAACTGAAAACATTACTGAGAACATTTTACAAACAGATGGCCGGTTCTTTCAGGATGAACCAGTTGTATGTATATCTCAAATTCCGTTTTTATGGTTTAACAGAACCGTTACAATAGCTGGGGTCACAAGAGTGGCACATTTACCACATACCACATTTACCACATTTGTGACAAAACTTACCCAGGTTTGTCACAAAACCACATACTGGCACAAGTATCATACTTCTCACTTGTTTGCTAGTGAAAATTATCAAACATGACCCCACCCACCCAGTGAATGCAATCTACTTTTATCCATGTCACATAAAGCCAACATTGCTTGTTTATCACTGAGGAAACACGGGGGTCTTGGCAGTAAGCATTTAAATAGCTACTCGCTACAGTGAGTAGGCAGTAAGCCTTAAGATCTCTGCAGAGCTGCATTCCAAGCTGAATATCGAGAAGTGAAAATAGCAACACCAGGCGTGAACTGTACCCTACACAGACATACAAATGTAAATTCTCCTGGCAGTGCAGAGCAATTTCACACAGAGGTGTTCAAAAAGGTGTCAATTCATAACGTTGTGCAAGTGTGAACTGCATTCAGAGTTGGGTCTTACTGGTTCACGGTTCTCACTTGTTCTCCCGGTCTCTCCAGGTCGATACCCAGCTGGCCTGCATGATGAGCGAGAACAGCGTGGACTACATTGCCCGCTTCAATGACCTCGCCCAGGAGCTGTCCGTCACGGAGCCGTCCCTCCCGCCCCCCGGGGTCTGAGGAGACGGTCTGATGTCAAAGCTGCCCAATCAGCATCCTGGGAGCTGATGCCTCTAGGGCAGGGCTGGGGACCATTCTGTCTCTAAATCCCAAGAGGTTATTCCATGTATGTGGTTTTGTGACAAACCTGGGTAAGTTAAATCAGAGTATGTGGTAAATGTGACCAGAACAGCCATATGGCTTTCTTCGCCTAGCAAAATAAAGCCATTGGTCTCTGCTTTTAGAAGGTTTAGCGCTTACAATGAGTTAACTTATTCAGGTAGTTGTCACTAAGCCACATGCTTGGAATACGCCCCAGGTGTCCTTGGTTAGGCCAGAGGGCTACCTGACTGACCACAGAAAGCTACAAGGGTGAAGTGTGCGACCGTGAGCGAGTGTTGCAGAAAGTAGGTGTCTTTTGGGGTGGGGGGGGTTGAAGAAGTGCAATAGTGTGCCAGGATCCACACCACCTGACCTGACCGCATATATGTGTGTGTGTGTGTATGAATGGGAGAATGACTGACGATTCTGAGAGTGCTCAGTGAGCCGCCCTCTGGAAACACTTTAAGCAAAACTCTGTTTACAAAAGTAACCTCATGTACAGAAAACCCCTTGCCTGCCATATCTGAACAAAGAGCTTCCCCTCTATACATCTGTTTCACTGTCTGTCTCTCTGCCTGTCTGTAGATGTCCGCTTGTCTCACTGTCCCTCCTAGTTGCCTGAATCTGTGTGTACATTTTGTTTGTGTGTGAGTGTATGTGTGTCCAAAAGTTTATGAAACTGAAATGATTGTGTTGGAAGTTCTCTTTGTCCTTTTCCTTCCCATGTTGCAGCTCCATCTTTCTCTTTCCGTCTCGTGACCCTCCTCTTATTCTGGCCTTGCCTAGCTGAAATCCTCAGATATGCAGTACAGATTACTGAAGCTTAGAGCTGATTTTTATACCTGTGTCCACTCCCTGAAGGACAATTATAGAATGACATCCCAGAGCTGGGTTTGACCAGGACAGGAAATTCTTTGTGTGTGTATGTTTGTGAGTGTCCATATGTCCTCTCTGCAAAGTAGAAATCTCCTTGATGCAGAAACCAAGTTTTAAAAGCCATATGACAAGATTCTCAAGCGTATGTGTGCGTGCACACACCTGGCCCTTCCCCTAACTTTTCCATCCAGGCCACATATCTGCTGTAATCTCACATCTCTCTCTGTCTGTTTTACAATTGACCAATTTCAGGAACACTAATACAAGGGAGGGTCCAGACTTGCAAAACATTGGATTAGGCAGGACAAGGTGTGACCCTAAGAAGGAGTTGGTCAATTCTGAGCATTTGTGGCTCTCCTAGAAAGCAACGAGTCACCCAATTTTAGCTTTGGGGTCGGATATTCTAGCACCCCAAATTACACAATGGCCGACATATTATAGGTTGAGCTAGATAGTAATTTCCATAAACACAGCCATACTTTTAACACACACACACATATTGAGATAGGTGTAACAGTTCAGAATCAGAATACAGATATTACTCATTCTCAGGAATACAGCATCAACCAACACTCCTCACACACATTCTAAAGCCTTTTAATTTAATTTACAATCACTAGCACATACACTTGTACACTACCCAAGAGGGAGAGCCTGTACCCCTAAAGGCTGCAGTCCAGTTCCACTTGGGAAAACACAAAGGCTTCCCCCTCTCTGTTTGTCTTCTGTTATAACCTGGCAGCATTGTAATGTAATCAAGTCAAACGGGTCCTAATGTTAACTTTTAATTGCATACACAGACTTGCAGATATGCAGCTCATAATGGAAGGGTCATCATAGTGTGTGTGTGAGAGGGAGAGAGAGAGAGAGAGAGAGTGTGTGTGTGTGTGTGGGTGGGTGGATGTACATGTGTACAAAAGAACACTGATTCCAGTATTCACTTCATATTTGTAACATACTGTAAATGTTATTTGGACTATTTATTGATAACCATTGAAGGTGTTCCTGTTTTAAGTTTTTGTTTGTTTTAATTTAATATAAAAGGCCTCTAAAACATACATCCCTGCTGTTTTAAAGATCTCAGTTTGTAAAATTGTTTTTACTCGTGCTTATAAATAGACACTCAAAAACAAAACCTCAAGTCCTTTGTTTTCTTTCGCATGGTCAACAAAGACTGCTTTGAACACACAACAGGATGCAGATTCTAATGAAACCTAGCACAGTCTTACAGTTATTTTGTATTATTAGTGTGAGAGATATCTCATATTTAATATCAGCTTATGTTATATATCAACATCTCTTATTGAAAAAGAATTCCAGTGAAATCTAAAGTTAAGGAAATAGTAATTAAAGTAACTCCTAAAAGCATCAAGACCTTTTGACTGTCACTGACCACTAAGGAGCCGAGGCAAGATCTTCTAAATGCTTCAAAAAACAAACTGCCAGCTTTCCTTCTTTTTCAGGTATGTGTAGATCTATGTGATTTGATTAGTGCATCCTCACATTATAGCACTACAAAAAGATTTGCTCAAACTACATCTACAGTATGTATGGATGCACACATACTGATTCAAATTTTTGAAAGGCCAAACTTTCTTGCTAAATATCCACTGCCCAAAAAGGGCACACACATGAGCAGCTCTTCAAAAGTATTTTGACTGAATGGAGAGGGTAATCCTGATTGTGTGGACGTGCCTCATCTGTAAATGAACAAAGTAAAGTGTAGCCTCAGCCTGGCCTGCCATTTTAGTGGTTTTGCATACTACAGAGAAAGGTCATGAATGTCCTTTCTAGAACGACGCCAGACGACGACCCTGCCGCCCTCGTCTCTTTCAGAGTGAACTGTTGCTCCACCCCCGGCGCCTTTGTGCATTGTGGATTGGATGGTGAATTGGTGTCGTCGACGTTGCTGTTGTTCCGGGTAGGCGTGCGCGAGTGTGGAACTTCCGGTAGGAAGAGAGACCGATGTAAAACCCAAGCGTGACATATTTTGAGGTACAGATTTGGTGTCTTATGTCTGAAGGTTATGTTTTAACCAAAAACAGAACTTATGCTCTGTACCATAAGAACAGATACTCAAACGGCTCTCGAGGAGAATTGTTTGCTTGGACCCCAAGTAGCCGTGAAGTCGTTCAGACATCCCTTTCACAATCGGGTTACTTGTGTTGTCATCACATTAACTTGGTTAGAGGATCATGGAAGATATTTACACTTGTGGCATCTTGCTTGATCACGACCATTGCCAATCCACGAACTTCCACATAATTTGTTTATTGCTGCTGGCTGCATAGTTATATGTTGTGTTTGTGTAGGGTTGGCATCGGCTTAATTCACCAATGTGTCTGACATTTACACACGTTATATTTTGAACCGGGGTTGATGAAAATGTCTGTCAGCCAGGCTATAGTTTGCCTGTGAGGGATGGTGGTCAATGTTCTTTGCTTTATTTAATAGGTTTGCAGGTCCAGTGTGTTCACCTGAGTAGGCATATGGAGCGTGTTACCAGTGGGCTGGGGCCCTTGGTTCTGGGTAGTGTGGGGCTGATGGTGATGTACTATGTGATGCAGAGACTCCGTGTCAAAAACAGAGTTCAGGATAGTGTGGTTGTCATCACTGGAGCAAGTTCTGGACTAGGCAAAGGTGAATGAAGATAAGTAATAATCTAAGACAAACGTAACAAAAATAGATTCTGCCAATGTTGGGGAATGTTAAATTTTAAGGACTAAAGAATGTGAATATGAAATTATTTTATCAGAGTGTGCACGGATCTTCCATGCGGCTGGGGCACGTCTTATTTTGTGTGGGAGGAACCCAGCGAGACTTCACGAGCTTGCTGAAGAACTTGGAGAGACAACAGATGGCAAAAGACAGGTAGGCGTCTTACGGCATACACACACACAAATTCATAAATGCCCACACCTCCACCGGAACTTGTCAGTTTCCAAAATTATGCTGAGTGGCACCTTTGCTGTCCATCCAGACATATGCTCCCCGCATTGTCACCTTTGACCTCTCCAACATGGAGAGAGTTGCTGTGGCAGGAGAGGAGATTCTGAAGTGCTACGGTCACGTGGACGTCCTCATCAACAATGCTGGTATCAGTTACCGTGGCAGCATTGTAGACACCCATGTCTCCGTTCAGCGGGAAGTCATGGAGACCAATTACTTTGGCCCAGTTGCTCTGACTCAGGGTGAGTGATTACAAGGCTGATAGTGAGACAGAGAGAGTGTGTGTTTGTGTGTGAGAGAGAGTGTGAGAGAGAGACTGAATGCTGGTTGACTTTTTTCGCTTTCTTGTTTGTCACTGTCTGCTATGTCCCCGTTTAGCCATTTTGCCCTCCATGGTTCAGAGGTGCAGTGGACACATTGTCACTATCAGCAGCATCCAGGGGAGGATCGCCATTCCTTACAGATCTGCCTGTGAGTAATGACTCCACCAGACCTCAGGAATAGGACCTAACCTCCCTAAAGTCATGCCTTTATTACTAGCCTATCTATTTAAGGCTCAAGACCTAGGTTTGAACAGCATAGCTCTCTGACTACCCTTTTTGTTCACACCATTCTTGTGGAGTGGCATTCTCAGTGTTCTCAGTATTGCCATGAGCATTCAGGTATTTTGTCCTTATTGACACAGATGCTGCGTCCAAACATGCCACACAGGCATACTTTGACTGCCTCAGAGCGGAGGTGGAGAGCTTCGGACTGCAGGTGACGGTGATCAGCCCCGGATACATCAAAACAAACCTGTCAGTCAATGCAGTGACTGGAGATGGATCGAAATATGGGGGTGAGAGAGGAGAGAGAATTTGTGCATTTGGAGGATGGAGAGGGCGAGGGGGTAGTAATGGGAATAAGTTTGAATTGAAACAAAACATGAAAGATATGACCGCCAATATGACAGCCAACTCCAGAAGAAGTGAACCCGTAGGTACGAAAACATTTAGTGGATCTTGACGCTTCCAATATGGCGACTGACATTAGACGCACTGTGCCTAAGGGCACGTGTTTGTACAGACGCTGGACTAGTTGTTCTAATTGCATCTGACTGCTTAAATGGCATCAGACCACGTTTATTGAATTAGACCACTATGATTACTGTAAATTAAGTCAACACTGGCTAAAAATGATAAATATTTCATATCATGTATGTAAAATCAAATGAGATTGTTATTTGGGGAAATCGTTTTTGTTTCAATGAATTTGCTTGGTGTATTTCACTGTACATGGCTCTTTTCTACTAAACAAATGTTTCGGTTCTTTTTCCCTCCTCTGTGACCTCAGTAATGGACAAAACAACTGCAACAGGACGTGATCCAGTGGATGTAGCCTATAGTGTTCTGATGGCTGTCAATCAGAGACAGAAAGATGTTCTGTTGGCTGGTCCACTGCCCTCTGTGGCTGTATACATCCGCACCCTCTGGCCCGCCCTCTTCTTCAAACTGATGGCATCCAGAGCTCGCAAAGAACAGAGGTTAAAAGAGGAGTGAAGGAGAAGACTAAAATGAAAAGGAGACACAGGAACAGATCCAGGTGACTAAGACTGGAGATGGAAGAGAAGGGTTAGTATTAATGACGGAAGGAACTGGACATCCTGTTTTGCTTTCCTGTGCTTTGTCTGAACAAACAAGTGTTTGGGTCTGTGAGTGTCAGTACAACTTGAAAACATGAACCAATGCAGCAATAGCCCTCTGTGGGAGAACTTGAAGTCAAGTGCTTTTGCTTTTCTACTATGATTGGTAACTTAATAAGATGAAGTGCTGTTGATTCCCTGTGAAAACATTCAAGGTAGTGTATGAACTTCATAAGAAAGGTATTGGATGGAGTTCAGAAAATGACGGATTAGTGTACAATTATTCATGTTATCAATGTTAGCATGGGAAAATACCCGCTGCTGTTTTGGTGTGTAATTTTGGAAAATGGCTTTGACTAACTAATGTTTATGTTGGAAACTCAAAACCTAACCCTTCTGTACAAATAAACAGGGTTTTTGAAACCCTGGCTTTTTTCCATGAAAATTCACCACACTGAATTGGAGCATTTGAAAAAATGAGTGCATGAAACTTGATTTTCTTGTTATATGGACATGCATTTGAGTGCATCTATCATTTCATTAGCATTAGTTTACTATTACTAGCTTAGCATAGGGGATTTGACAGAGACAGCAATTTTTCCCCAGCTGGGACATTTTAAAAGCCCAAATGTATGCTTACACTGTGTTCCATCGCTGTCAAAACATAATTCAGTCCACATTCTAGACTAATCACTCAATAAAATCCACGGTACAGAAAAAAATAACTGAACAGTTTTATTTGGTTAACAAAAAAACGGAAAAAAAATCAAACAAATTGATGACTACAGGTCCATTTACCTTGGACTTCCAAAGCTGTCTCCTAGTTCAGCTTGTCCCACCTACCCTTCACCATTTGTGACTTCCTATATTAGACGTAACTTCTTGTGCCTATCGGCTGCTGGTAGAAAAGAAATATCATTCCTGTTTTAATGTGCAGCCTTTGCAAAACAGCCACACTGCAGATGCATGCAAAGTAGCCTTATCAAAAGGTCAGAAGTGTATGAACCAAAGCCAGGATACCTTCACTGCCCATTTCATTCATTCCTGCATTTTGCTCTAACTTTGTGCTAAAGCATTCATCTTCTAGGATCCTTACCCATTATTTAAATGATCTTATTCAAGATGATCTTATATTCGTTTTGCCACACTAAGACAACCCCTCATAACCCTCAGTGACTTTATGCAACCAATACAACCATATTTTGGTGGAATGTGGATGAAAAATGTTGTGGGCTTACTTTTGATGTTCAACATCAATGTGGAATCATGTATACGGAATACAAAACTGGTGTCCTGCAGTTATACAGTGAAGGTCATGTCACTGAGGTGTCTCTTCTGGCGCTAAACTACAATGCAATCTTCTTGACATCAGCTTAACATCGAGCTGGTAGGACAAGACGGACTGGTTTGATGAAATTACTTTTATATTAAAAAATACTCCCAGACATTTACACCTCAACCCATGTATGCACACACCAAAATGGATGGACACAGAAAGTGAACAAATGCAAATCAATTATGTGTATGGGTTCTGTGGGTATACACATGTGGGGGAAAGCTAAGGCAAATCTTCCAGGGTGGGCTCGACTGCAGTGCTACTCATGTAGTTTAATAATGCAGTTGATCCTTTGTTTAAAGTCTCTCTCAGACGAGGACATTTTGGCCACAGGCATACACTTAGGACTTTTCAGACCGCAGCTTTTCATTTGATTGACTACCTCGACTGCCCATGAATCTACATCCTTGATGGTACAACAGAGTAATGTGCTCATGTATAAAGTTGGGAACAAGTGATTACTTTTATTCCCATGCTATTATAAGAAATGGAACAAAAGGTAGTGCCTATTCAACAAGTGTCAAAGAAACAAAAACTGTGGGGGAAATGTGAAGCAGAAAGGGGGAGGGGGGGTTAATAAACAAAAAGCAGGAGGGTGGGCGTGAGGTTTGAAATCTCCTACGGTTTAATGAAAAGCACTGAGTCAGGTTACAGTACAACTACACAGAAGTCAAAGAGTCAGAGATCAGTAATACTTCAAAACGTCAGTCCGTCTGTTCAACCAGGATGACACACACAACCAGGGTTGGCAGAACACTGCCCGCGCAACAGCATAGTGTCTGCGTGTGTGCCTATATGTGTGTGTGTGTATGTATGTGTGTGTGTGTGTTCCGAGAGATACGGGGTCTTAAAGGAGGAGGGGGAGAGGGGGGGCAGGTGCATTGGTGATGTCACTTAGAGAGTACTGAGACTAGAGGGAGAGAGAATCCTTCTAGATTAACCTATTAACCCGTGTTTTCTGTCCATCCATCTGGCCGTCCGTCCGTCCACCAGCAGCCACTTACGAGCCAGAGAAAGGGAGGGAGGGACAGGGAGAGAGAGAGAGAGAGAGAGAGAGACTTTACTTTCCTTTTCTGTCCTCTTCTGGCTGTTGTCTGCCTTATGTCAATCCATTAGATCACTCAGGGATTGTAGTTGCTGTTTTGCTCCACCATTCTTGATTCTCTTTCCAGTCTTGTGTTTTGTATTTCCTCTTCTCCCTGCTTGTGGTGTGCAACGTAAAAGTGTAGCTTTTTTTTATATCTTCATAACTATGTGTGTCTGTGTGGTTATTTTGTTTTGTATTATGTTGTCTGTGTAAGTGTGTGTGTGTGGGGGTATGTGTGATGTTTTGCTATTGTCACGCACGTGCCTACATGTGCGCTCCCCCCTCGTTTGCTCCGCTCATACGGCGTATAGTTCGTAGATCTTCTTGGCGCAGTAGACGAGTGCGGCCAGTGCTATCGTGTTGTGGAGTCTCTTTCTGTGCACGTCGTCCCGCCGCACCAGCACCACCGGTGAGGAGGAGGTGAGCGTGTGCAGCGGCAGCCGGGAGAGTTTCTGACTGTCGTACTCCACCTGGTACTTGCAGCATGGGTCAAACTGCCAGGAGATGCCGTAGAGCGCAGCGCAGGCCAGGCTCAAGGCACCCGCGGGCAGCGCCACGTACCTTGAGTACTCGGGGGGCAGTGCCAGCGGCGTCAGGAGGCACGCTGTGCCCGACAACACCGCCGTCTTGTGCAGGCAGTTGCCCACAGCGACCCAGCGGGCCGTCTCGTCACCAATGCGTGTGGGCTCGATCACGATGTAGCGGTACTGCGCCTCCAGCGCCTGCTCCAGCTCATACTCAAACTGCTCTTGAGCATTCTCGCCGTTGTAGATCTCATGCACGATGTAGCACTCCGTGGCCGCCATCACTGCCCTGTGAACACAGGAGGGAAATGGGGTAGGGGCAGGGAAGGGGAAAACACCATTTGGAATGAGTGGGGAGTTTCACTGTTTAAGGGCTTGTACATCAAATCCCCTTTCACACTGTCAGTATATTTCTTACTCCAGAGACAGACCTCTGTAGGATGAGAACAATTCAGACCCCAAAAATGCAACTGGTCTACTGCGGTCATACCTTTGAGCTTGGTCTCCAAGTGTAGGTATTTAATTTTCCGCAACAGTGGACAATTTATTCTCTCTAGTACCGCACCTATATGTTCATCTACCCCTTAAACATAATTTTCAAAGTTAGCGGCCCTTACCAGCCCATTAGTCTTATCAAGTACAGAAAAAATAAATCCCAACAAGGTTATAAGATGTAAGAATAAATTAAGCACATTCGCTACTACGTAAAACAACGTTAGATACAAATATGCAACTAGCCCACCTCAAGTGATTATCGCAAAAACTTTAACGTTACTATAACGGAGGTCTGAAGGCTAACTAAGTTAGATAAAATCTCACTAAAATTTCCCTACCAACATTTGGGTCGACACCGATTACTATCAACACTTTTGAGTAGGACAGTAAATCACACATGCATTGCCACCGGATAACACGATTCATATATGTATTTTTTATTTATAGTGTCGTGAAAGCTTTTCTTCAACATTATGCTAACTCGCTGACCTGCCATATAAGTTAGCTAGCTAACGAGCTAATGCAAATGGACAGTTTGTGCGGTAACTGCCTAGATAGCAAATGCTAGATTCTTTGGCAGCTCGTGGGGTCGCGTGTCTAATTTTTAAGGAATACATGTGCACTAATTAATAAAACGGTCTACTGGCTAGATTGGATAGTGCATTCATCAGCCATTATAGCAAACATTTCGAGTTGGCAAGTTAGCTGATGATTAGTTAGCAAGTTCTGAGCAAAACTAGGCTATGCAAGCTAATCATAACATTCGCTAAATGAGTTCAAAACAGGGAATGGTTTGCCTCATATGACAACTGTGTTTCAGATTCTGAATGGCATGGGCACTTGAATCTGATAACAGTTAATGTTTCTTACAATTTCAAAAGTAACTATTTAAGGGATAAAATCTTCGGTGCTGATTTGCGTAAATGTTTTAGCATTACTGACCTCTCCCTGTTGACTGGGACACCGCGCCTCCTTCCCAACGACGCCATCTTGCAGAATCACCACACTGCTGGTGATGTCATAAGAACGGAACAGCACCATGGGAGATGTAGTATTAGGGACGATAATGTCCAACATTTGATGCACAGCGAATACTACATTTCCTACTGTGCCTGGAGCACGTTACTCTCGAAAATATATTTCAATATGCCCATTTCCATCCTCATTTTTTTGTCCAACTGGTATTGTTTACGGTACTAAAAGTTAGTTTAACAACATCTATGTTTCATGAAAGTCTTGGACAAACAAGTGGTCAAACGTTATGCGTTTTGTAACAACATCGATGGCCAATCGAACGCAAGGACAACACTATGGCGCTCTCTGTAGGACAAACCATTCCCAAAAATTGTGCGAACGTTGCATAAAAGGCCTACAGACTTAACAGTATTTCCATGTTGCAATTCTCTTAAGTCCTTTGAGGGGCAGCGCACTCGTCTATTTATAACAAACTTGTATAAAAACACCATAGATAGCCCACTACAATACTCTACTTACCCATAGTGTGCGTCTTTTCTACGCTTCGGCAGTGCGGTCCCTCTGTACCGCGCGAGGCTCGGTGGCTCTGAAGAGTAGGAACAGCAGTCTTATAATAACCAAATCTTCGTAACACGTGCGAGCGTTTGCAGTCTGCCCGTAGTGATAGATTGCATAACACAGGCCTAGGCTATAGCATATAACAGACATCTGCAGCAATACATGGTCAAAAAAAGGTTGGGAGTCAATATGCAATATAAATAAGGCTATTATTTGTGTAGGATTTTAAAATCCCCCCCCCCCCTCTACACAAATTGACAAGCATGCGATCATTCATCAGATTGAAGCGAATAATTATGGTTATCGTTCTACAATGGCCTCATGTCAGAACAGAAGAGCGAATTAATAGACAAAATGACAAGAAAACAAAACAGTGCCTTACCTTGTTTCTCAATTTGACTCTTTTCAAGTTCAAGTAAAGAAAACATGGGGACATATGATACAGTAATCAGTACAGCTCTACCAGACTTGATTTCTTCGCAATAAAACCCACTTACTGTGGCCTACTGTGAAGGAATTACAGGCCTATAGACCAATATGCCTAATACCAAACAACCATTAAGTAATTATGGACATAAAACACATTTAGATAGACATATTTGCCTTAGCAGTCTTCACAGTTAAACGTATATAACATCACAGAGTAATTACTACACACAAACTTTTACATATATATTTATTTTAAAAAAGTACATAAAGGTTAAACATTTAGAATTTCAAGCAGTTTATTCCCCATCACCGACATTTATACCTTCCTAGGACACAAAGGTGTTGACAGATGATGGCAGCTGTTCTGTAATGCACATCACCATCACATTGTAATGTCTCATAATCAAACACCAGACCTATCCTGCTCTTGTCCTTCTGGATTCACCAGAGTGACTGTCAATGACCTCTAGTCTGTTTTGTCAGAGTTCTACTACAGGAAAAGAACAGTGAAATGAACATAAAAAATAATTCATAACTGCATTCACATTCTCTCCAACATACCATAGCACACACATGATCTTGTACAATAGACAAATACATGCACATAAGGTGTCAACCTATTATAGAGAGGATGTACACACACACAAAAGTCAGAGGCACACTTGCCCTAGAACTCTCAAATGAAATCCCCCCTAGCACGCACACAAAACTAAGCATCATCACTCATTCATTCATAGCACAGCATACAAACACTCACAGTTACTTTTGGTAGACACACACACACACACACACACGCACGCACGCACGCACGCACACGCATCTCTCTCTCTCTCTCTCTCACACACACACACACTCTCACACCTTTAACTTTAATACACATAGTAATTGCAGAAACAAACCTGAAACCACATGCACTGAAAGCAATTTGACATTATAAACGTCAGTCCTGAAGATTCATGTCCTGAAGTAGACAGTGTGGATTGTCATAGGAGTCATGGCTAAGACTCTCCAAAGGCTCTGATGGTGTCAGTGGACATCATCCAGACAGATTCTACTGACTACACGCAGTAAAGTCATCAAGTGATGAAAACAGTACAAAAACAGCTTCCCATGTTCAGGGAATAGGGCATTTTGTATGTGGTTTATCAAATTAAACATGTGTGTTTGTGCTGCTATGGTCCGGCACCACAGCATAAAGATGAAATATTTGGGACCTTCAAACCTCTCTTGCTCCCCATCGGGAATGGTAGGCAGTTGTTAACACCTGCCAATATGTAACATAATATTATGAACTAGCAGAATCCATGATAGTGTAACTCAAGGCTATATGTCATTTAAGACCTGACCGTGTTCTGCCTGTCATTCCATCACTCCATAACAGTCATCTCGTATGTGACAGACATGATAGCAGGCCCCTCCATGTGTGATGAGGGGGTCCTCTACCTCGTTATATCCTGAGAGACAGAAGGTAGAAGAGGCTGGTGGAGTCCCCCAGTGGGTTTCTTTCTGTTTAGTTTTTTTTTTAATTGGTGCTAACTCCACCATCCTGTGCGCATCCTTCTTGTCCTCCATGGCTGTGAGCCACTCCACAGTAACACAGAGAATAAGGTTCTTAATGAACACTCACCATTTCCTCGTGTGGAGGGTTAGACATCCACCCTCTGGCTTGCATATCCCATCCCACCCCATTCCCAGAAAGTTGAGACGGACAAGGTGCGCCAACACTCACACCAACTTCCACCCCAGCCCCCTCCCCACCAACCCCCTTTCTTTGTGCCTGTTTCAGTGGATGATGTGCTCCAGGTATTGTGGGTGGGGGTTCTCTTTCACATACTTCTGGATGTACCAGCAGGTAAGGTGGGCCTTCAAGTCTTCCTCCACCACAAAGTCCATTGCCGCCTGCAATGCAGAGCAGAGTCTAATAAACATTCACAAAGGTCACCCACTGACAGGGCATTTAGAACAACTAACTGGTCTGACTTCCCTTAGATTCTCACAAACATCCTTGAAAACCACTCCAGGAAATGGTCCTGTTTGATATTTCTTTTCTGCAAAAACGAATATTCTTGTCTACACAGGGGAAAAAATACAAAATGCACAATCCTGGTACTAACACCTATTCTATTCTGAAATTCAAGCATAAAATCAGTTTTAACACCGACATTCCCACTTTTGGATTTGGTAAACACGGCATCAAGTATAATCAGATTGGGAGCTGATGGTGTATAAATGACGAGCATATACAGAGAAGGACTGATCTGGGTTAAGCTCCTACTTAGGCTGGCTAAATGTTTCAATGACCATAGTGTCACACAACATAAACCTACTCTGCACACTGATTGTGACTGGCAAACAAAGGACCAAAATGCGACATGGAATGTGTTTAGTGGATTCTTTGGTTGTACTTTACTGTCTATGAGTTGGATGAATTATCTAAAAATATTTGTAAAATGTTTCTGTGCATTAAGTCAAAGACGTCCTGAAATCCATTATAATCCCTTACGTCAATACTGCAAGACTTCATGTATGATTCAAATATACTTCCAAACGTCCAATGCTCTCATAAATCATCCATTATTTTGGCTTGATGAATATGATTTCCCAATACTGCACACAGGACCACTGGACTATGTGTTTTTGTTGTAGGCTGGGCTGCAGACACTATCTAATTTAATTACATGAAATTATTTATTTGAAATCCTTTTCAATATGACTGATTTCTAATTTCTTTACACTCATGACACAAAATTATCTGATTAGTGGGCTGAGTGATTAGATGACAACATTACCACAGACATAAAGTTAAGTGAGCTATTTAGTTAGAGTCATTAAATTACTTTTATGGAATGCTCTTTATACTCCACCTTTGCCAGATGTTTGGCAATACCTCTTCCTCTAAATGCATCTGGAACCTCAGTGTGTTGCAGGTCCACAGTCTTTTTCCCCACATACTCATACAGCAGAACAGCTCGGTCATGAGAGCCTAAAATATAAATTGTCAGAACGCTAGTTAGAACACTGCATAGTACTAAATAAAGGAAAATTGAATGTGTGTCATTTACTACAGGTGTTACATGACGTTTCAAACTACCGGTATCTACAGTTAAGCCACAGTGAGAGGAAATAAGAATTAAAGCATACAATAATTTCGATATCAGTTCATGTCAATGATGTGCACAGTTGCCATACTTAAATTTCAACTTTTTAATTGAGCCCATTCATACTAAGATAATATCTTAGCATTTCATTAAAGGTGGGGTATCAACACTATGCAATACCGTCTAGAAAAAAAAAAAAATCAACTAGATATGAACTTAACTCCAACTTAAGCAATTGGTGTAATCTTAGACAAGTTCCATACCAAGCAACTTCTGTTAGGCTTATGTGATATGGTTCCATAAACAGATCAATAGAATCACTTCACACTTTAAAATGCATAGGTCTGTTGTTCGCTTTGGATGCATAGGGCACGCTTTAAGGAATTACAATGATGATCCAAAGTGATAAACAATTCCTGTGGACAAATCAGGAAGTAAGTATGAGAAACTGCTAGCCAGCTAACGAAATTGCTAGCATTTTGGCTGAGCGACCGACACAGCATTCCAGTTAATTTTTGGCAACTTATTTGCAAAGTAAGTTTACTACAAACAAAAAGAAGCGGCACAAGTCCCTGATTATAACCGTAGGTAACGGAAAAGCACAAAAAATCTCCCAGCATTCAATGGCACAAACTATAGCTGGCGAGACGACTTGTCTTGCTGCATGGCTAGCTCTCAAGCATTAATTAGCTTACTAGCTGGCTAGCCAGCTGTCTTGATCAGCTAACCGTAATTTCTGGCGAGGTATCTAGAAAGTAATATTTGAATACCAAAGAGTTGTCTGACTCTATCAACAATTGAAAAACACAAGAACACACTTATATGTTTTGTTTCACGCGTCATTCACGTTAATTAAGAAAACAAAAGGAAAGTAAAACGGGGAGGTCGCATCTGGGACAGCCTATCAATGCCACCACCATCTCTACAAAATTTACCGTTTAGTCTGATAGTGAACTGCCGTCGTTTTTTATCGTGTTCAACCCGAAGTGGAGTGCTGATTTCATTGACGTTCATTTGCGCGGCTTGTGCCATGATCGCCTGCGTTTAACTGCCAAAACACCTTCTGTATCACAACCCTACTGCAAATTTCAATACGTGTGGATTCATACTCTCGATAGCAGAGAGAACGCGAACGAACATCAAGCAAAACACTCCATCCAAGGAAATCAGCTGTAAGGTCACATGATACATCTAAACCAATAATCATCGAGAGGAAAATGTTTTGACACTGCACATCCCAAAACATTGGAAGGATCGCCTGCTTGGTTGTCGTAAATAAGGACATTTGGGAGCTTATCTATGGGGTTCCAGATGAAATTGATTTAAAACATAATTGCTCAAATTACTAAACGATTGTCAAAACGTTTTGTCATGTCTGTCGTAAAGTGAATGTTGCAATTAGCATACACATATTATTACCCTCCAGCAGCAGTGAGCCAGTCTACAGGCTGTGCAAGTACAACTGTGCAAGTACACTTCTTGTGGACATTGCTTTCTTCAAGTGTGCAACACATATTACATTTGTTATTATAATGAATAAGGTGTTGAGGTACAATGTGTCAGTGTTTTTATAGACAAACTTATGCATATCTTAGACAAAACACAGCACATAGCCTAGATACAACCCCAAATTAGACAAAGTTGGGACGTTGTGTAAAATGCAAATAAAAACATGATAATCTACAAATCTTGTAAACCCTTATTTAGCTGCAAAAAGGATATAGACAACATATCAAATGTTTCCATATTTCACGTCATCTCTTCATTTAAGAACATTCTGTAAATGTTCAGGAACTTAAGAGACCAGTTTTGAGAAATACATGTTGTCCCATTTTTGCCCGATATATGATTTCAGCTGCTCAGTCTGGGGTCTTCTTAATAATGTTTTTCATTCCATGATGCACAGAATTTGACAGGTATGGACAGCAGAAATGGCATTTTAGCACCTGGACTCTTCTTTTCCCTAGCATACTGTAAAATGTGCAGAATTAATTTTGGCATTGTTTTCCTGAAATAAGGACTTCACTGAAAAAAACATTGTCTGGATGGTAGTATATGTTGCCCAAAACCTGTGTACATCATTCTGAATTCATTGTGCCTTGCCCGGTGTGCAAGATGCCTATGCATTGGCACTAATGCACCTCCATGAGAGGAGTCCATGATTTCCAAAAATAATTAAAAGTTTCGATTAAATAAAAGGACCAAACTAAATACAGGACCGTTTTCCACTTTACCCCAGTCTATCTCATCGTATCATGATTCATGTCTCAATAGAATTTCTTCTTTTTCATGGTAAACACTAGCATTTGTGAATTGAGTATCAAATTGTGTTCATAGACAATGGTTATCCAAAGTTTTCCAGAGCCTAATGATCTGCTTTAATGCAGTGCCATCTGAGGTCCAAAAAACCACCATCCAATATTGTTTTTCAGCTTTGTCCCTTGTTTGCAAAGATTTCTCTGGATTCTCTGAATATTTTAATGATATTCTGTACTGTAGATCCCACATTCTTGGCAATTTAATGTTAAGCAGCATTATTCTTATACTGTTTCATAATTTGCTCACACAGATGAATACCTCCACATCTTTACTTCTGAGAAACTCTGTGATGCTCTTTTTATATCCAATCATGGTGCCAGTTACCCTAATTAGTTCTGAATATTCCTCCTTTTGTTATCTAAGTATAAGTATATATACTCTTTTGATCCCGTGAGGACAATTTGGTCTCTGCATTTATCCCAATCCGTGAATTAGTGAAACACACTCAGCACACACTAATCCCGGCGCAGTGCAGCCTGCAATAACAGCGGCGCTCGGGGAGCAGTGAGGGGTTAGGTGCTTTGCTCAAGGCTTGCTTAGCCGTGCCTACTGGCCAGGGTTCAAACCAGCAACCCTCTGGTTACAAGTCCAAAGCACTAACCAGTAGGCCACGACTGCCCCTTATCCATTACACAACTTTTCCAACATTTTGTTGCCCCCGTTGCAACTTTTTTGGAAACATGTAAAGCTGGCATCAAATTCAAACACAGTATGTGCATAAGTCTTAGGCACCTTACACATTTTGTATATATATATACACATATCTAATTGTTGTTAAATAACCACAACTTAGTTGGAGATATTAATTTTCTATGTAAGGTTAAAATAAAATATTCAGTAAAGATATTAAGCCTCCACAAGCTATTTGTGTTATCTGAAACCAACTATCAACCAACCAAACAAACCAGCTGACCGAACATCCTGCATGATGTGGAGATAAATGACATCATAACGTCTTGCATGACCTTCCTGCTTGCTGCCATGGATTATTTTAAGACAAATCCAAGTATCCGATCAAAATAGTATGGCAAAATTTGTATTTGTATTACATTTAATTTATTCTGACTGATTTTATATATTTCCGTGCTTTACCCATCCTGTGCATATCTTGGATCGTTACATAAAAAACAAGTTTTTTAGTCAGCAGGGGGAGGTATAACACAGCAGTGAGTGGTTTCCATGACCCATGACACCAACACTGGCCCCTTTTTAGACAATAAAGATGTAGATATGCGGTACATCTGAATGCAAATACTTCCACCTTCCATGTATAAATACTCTGTGACTTTCATTTCTTCATCAGATCATGGAGCACATCCGAGCCATGTCACTAACATCAGCCTCCTCAACACAAACATGTTTGCTGATGCTGATACTGGTGGTGACATGTGGGTTTTTAACAGCTTATTCAGAAGTAATATGAACATAACATCTTGCATTTTTATGGATTCTATATTTGCAAAAATGTTGGGCTCTGCTTTGTTTTACAGGGGTAGATTGTGCTATTGAACACACTCAGCCCAGCTCCATCATGGTAAAGCCAGGAGAGTCTCTGACAGTTACCTGCAAAGTGACTGGAGCATCCATTACAGATAGCAGCTACTATGGAACAGCCTGGATCCGTCAGGCAGCAGGGAAACCTCTAGAGTGGATCAACACGCTCTACTATGAAGAAAGCAAAAATGAAAACAATGCCCTGAAGAACAAGTTCAGCATCTCCAGAGACACGTCCAGTAACACAGTGACTCTACAGGGTCAGAATCTACAGGCTGGAGACACAGCTGTGTACTACTGTGCCGAGAGTCACTGTGACAGAAAACAAGCACTTACACTGACAAAAACTCTCCCTAGTAATCAGTAGTATTCATTTAATGTCAGAATGTGAGTTTAATAAAAGTGCATCTTATTAAAACAACCTCATGTATTGCAAATGGTGTCAGAGGAAAGTTACTGAAAATGTTAGTCTTTTAAGCGTGATGCTAGCGGGCGAGTTGCTTATGGTCTAATCCGATTCAATAATCTATGCTAGGTTGGAGTTAAAGGTCTCGCCAGACTTGGGGAAATACTGCTGTTCTGTCTCTCCTATCAGAATAAGTATACTCTTTTGATAGCCAAATATAAGGGATAACTCCATCACACAATATGGAACTACTTCAGTTGTGCCTGACCATAATAGGCGTGATTCTAATTCCCTGATCTGATACATTATAAAGGTGCAGTCGTAGCACAAAAAGTATGGGGTGTTGAAGTAGAACTACAGCAAGGTATCTCATACCCACAGTATGCTGAAGGTGTTGTTCTGGTGTTGGTAATGTATTTTATGTTCATTGGTAGAAAAAGTGGTTCCTGTTTACTCAGCTAATCAACACTAGAAAATACCTGGTCTTACTGCCTTGATCATTAATTAACTGCCTTGTGTGTGGTAGAATGGGATGCATAATTACTTGAAAGTACTAAATGAAGTAAGTGACGAAAACTAAACATCTAACCAGATCTGCTAGAGGCACATTCTAGGGATACGTGTCATTAGTTCTGACATTTCTTTTTCTTTTTGCCTTTTGTGATAGCAGAATGTACAGTTTGTCACTGTCAAGTATGGTATTTATTTGTTTACCAAAGTCCAATGCCTGGATACATTTGGTATTTCCCCAAATGGTGGCGTATCCCTTTAAGCCTCCACAAATCTATTTGTGTCAGCTGTCACTAACCAAACACAAAACAAACAAGCAAACAAACCTAATAGATGGCGAAGACATCCTGCATGTGGAGATAGCTTCATACCCTCTTGCATGACCCCCTGCTTGGTGCCATGATTATGCAAACTCAGTGCTGGGTGTCCATCTGTACTTATGAGGAGCTGCAGAACTGTGAGCTGAGTTCACATCAACACCTACAGGATGTACAGGATGAAGGACACACTCTCACTGATACTGATACTCAGCACCATAGCCTGTGAGTTGCAGTGAATGATAAATCCCTTTTTACATTGGTACTAGAGATAGTCTGATTGATTTGCCTCTTGTCTTTGTTCAGCAGCGGTGAAATGTCAAAACATGGAGTCCATTCCCTCCAGTGCAGTGCTGAAGAAACCTGGTGACACTCTCAGTCTCTCTTGTAAAGGATCTGGGTTTACTTTTGAAAGCTACAACATGAACTGGATCAGACAGCCTGCTGGGAAAGCACTGGAGTGGATGGGTTTTATCTATAATGATGCTAGTGGCACCTTCTATGGCAACAGTGTCCAAGGACGCATAGAAATCACCAGAGACAACCCCAACAGCATGGTGTACCTGAAACTGACTGGTCTGAGGGCAGAGGACTCTGCTGTGTATTACTGTGCAAGAGAAGCACAGTGACAGAAAGGCTCTGTGTGCCATACAAATACATATCCTGAAATTCTCAATTCCAGACAGCAGGGGGCAGTGTGAGGCCACAATAGTGAAATACTGTGCATGTTTCATTTGGAGAGGCTGAGTTTTGTCCTGGCCTCCTGGTCAGTGAGTGCCTTCTATCCTCAGCCAGAGGTTACAGGGCAGCTGTGGTAGTAGCCCTGCCTATATACATGAGGCGTTTAGATATGATGTGCCACACACAGGTTACGCTTGGTCATGGTTATGCACCGCTGTGTGTTCGTGCCTTCTCACTCAGTGCATGACATCTCTCACTGTCTGGAGGAGCAGCAGCTTCCTTCACAGGGGGCACTGCTGGGTAGCATGTCACATTGTGTGATGTTGATGACTGTATCCAGGAATGCATATATATATATATGTATGTATGTATGCGGTGGCTCTTCTCCCACATCTGCTGGCCATGGTGAGTGAGCTCAGGCCACTGATCTGAATGCCCTGAGATGGCCCAATCAGCCTTGGTTTGCAGACCTGTGCAGTCTAGCAATGGAGACACCGTGGGGAAATCCCCCCCTCGGCAGGACCCGTCAACACAGGCACACGGCCCAGTGTGGCACCCTCAGCCTGCCCTTGAGCCCCAGCAGCATGTGGTGGGAGATCTGCATGTACTCTCAGTGCACACATGTATGAGGTTCTCAACAGGGGAAGGTAAGGTGGTGGTGTGTCCCAATGCTCCCTTCACTCAGAACGTGTTTACGGCTCCTTTTCAGAATCAGCTTACTGACCCGTCTAGTTTTCACCCACCTCCTATCGCTCCAGCTGAGGTGGAGAAGTTGAGCAGTTATGTCCGCTGTGTGCTCTGCAGTGTTATCTGGATAGCACTATGGGGTTCAGATGCTGTGCACATGCTGTTTGTGTGATACAGGCTGGCACACTGGATAGTAAAGGCTACTGAAATAGCTCACAGGAACTTGGATATGGAACCTCCGTTTGGACTGCATGCACACTCAACGAAGGGAGTGTCATCCTAATGTTCACTCCACAGGGGCCTGTCTGTGAGGGAAATTTGTTGAGCGGCTGGAAGGAGCTCTGTTTCTCAGAGGGTCTTTGGAGCAGGGAGCTCTGAGGGTTGACTTCTGATCTATACAAGACCCTAGGAGTATGTGAATTCTGAACACATTAACCACCCAGCCAGTTATGTATAATTCCCCCCTGCCCTCCTTGGTATGTGGGGTTTTTGTATACTTTTTATGGACAGCATGACCTGTTTAATGGGGATGGGATCCATTTGCATTGCCACTGTATTTGTGTGTGTTTGGACGCGATCCCACAGAGTAATAGGTCGCAGTTCCTGCAAGACTGAATGTTTGGGTTACCACTGGTCTGGGTTACAATAGGTCTGGTCTCTACTCACGGAATCGCTGTTACAGTTGTAACTCAGGTGTTGCATAGTCACTGACCTCAAATGTTCATAAAAATCTTTGCTAACAGACCAAGTTATATTACACGATATTGGATGAGTAATCTATTTTGTTTGAAATAACTAGAACTGACATGTAGGCCAAGCAAATTGATGTGATGCAGACAAATTCATTATGTGTGCGTAATCAACATTGAATGTAAAATCAAGATTAAAAAAATAAAAGGTGTTGGTGAAAATACTTTTCTGGTTATTGCAACAAAAAATACAACCGATGTGAAATTCAGACACAAAGTGGCTGGATGCCACTATTATATTAATAATTAATTGTATCCCTACCTACCTGGCATGATTATGCAAACTCAGTGCACATTAAACCCAATTGGATTATTTTAAGACAGATAGAACATTTATATTAGTATCACATTTAATGTCCAGTCAAAATAGCATGGCATCAAATTCAAATTTGTATTTGTATTATTTTTTTCTGACTGTGATTTTATATTTTTTCATGCTTGCGCTTTACCCATTCTGTGCATATCTTGGATCGTTACATAAAAAACAAATCTTTTAGTCAGCAGGGGGAGGTATAACACAGCAGTAAGTGGTTTCCATGACCCATGACACCAAGCCTTTTTACAGACAATAAAAACGTAGATAATGTACATCTGAATGCAAATACTCCCACCTACCATGTATAAATACTCTGTGTGTAAATACTGTGTGACTTTCATTTCTTCATCAGATCATGGAGCACACCCGAGCCATGTCACTCACATCAGCCTCCTCAACACAAACATGTTTCCTGATGCTGATACTGGTGGTGACATGTGTGTCTTTAATATCTTATTCAGAAGTAATTTGAATGTAACTTCTTTTATTTTTATGAGTTTTATATGTTCTAAAATGTTGGGTTCTGTTTTGTTTTTCAGGGGTAGATTGTGCTATTGAACACACTCAGCCCAGCTCCATCATGGTAAAGCCAGGAGAGTCTCTGACAGTTACCTGCAAAGTGACTGGAGCTTCCATTACAGATAGCAGCTACTATGGAACAGCCTGGATCCGTCAGGCAGCAGGGAAACCTCTAGAGTGGATCAACACACTCCTCTACCAGAATACCAAATATGAAAACAATGCCCTGAAAAACAAGTTCAGCATCTCCAGAGACACCTCCAGCAGCACTGTGACTCTACAGGCCCAGAATCTACAGGCTGGAGACACAGCTGTGTATTACTGTGCCCGGTATAGTCACTGTGATACAACACAACCGTTGGGACAAACAAAAACCTTGAGTGTGATAATTGTAAAACATAACAGAAAATACTGAGATATTCAAGACAGACTTTAATCTATTCATTAAGTACAGTAATATCAGATTCATGTTCCTGAAGTTAATGCATTTTACTGCACTTCCTTACTGGAACTGCATTAAAGGTGCATTCCACAATTCTAATGGCATATTCAGTCATATACATTGTTTTGCCATATTCAGTGAATTGCTCCTAATGGTCCCCTAAATAAATCATAAATCTTGAAAATTGAAAAATAAATGAATTAAAAACTGATTTATAAGAAACCATATAAGAAACTAGTGTATGTTTTGGATTGATAATAAGAGAGATTTGGGCTAACAATGTTTGAACTAATTAGCGGGGACTTTTTCCCCCTTAGTATGGTCATAGACATTATGTAAGTTGTATTGTATTGAAGCTCTTTTTCAGCTGTATGTTTTATGTCAGATTTTTTTCGTCCATTCATCCCAAAATCATATTTCTATATGGATAAATTCTCATTGCCGAGTGAACCTATACTTTGGCCTTGACAAGCTGTGCATGTAAAACCGATGCACTATGTGCTGTGCTACAATACAACTGATTTCAGATATATCAGATTGCGTCTCCAAAATGGTCTAATCCTTTATTTAAGCTTCATAATGAAAATTTTAAAGAAGCCCTATGCAACAATTTTAGCAAAAATTACCTTAATTATGCAGGTTGAGAGTCGTTCTGATGGTTCTACAACACTTTTTGGGTCGTTTGGTGGGTGCTTCGTCTCCCCCTAGTGCTTCTCCGCGGAAAAACCGAATATGCAACTTTTTGGTCCCGGACCGAAGAAATCCGGATGTTACTCAGCGGAAGGCCTCGAAAATCTAGTCAGATTGTAGTTTCTAAGAAGACTGTAAAACGGACTCCGACTTGGTGTTGTTGCTGTTGAAATTGTAAGTAGCCTACCCTTAGGTGAACTTTGTTTTTCTAATGTGGTTTGATAGTCTCTTGAACAATGTGTTTGCTCGACCGTTTTATTGTGAGGCCTGTATGTGTTTAGCTTGGTTTCTTGATGGCTAGCTCACTAGATAGTGGGGGTTTAGCGTAGCAGTCACTTGCTACCGAAGCTGCAGGGGGAGCCATGTCGTGAAAAATGCGAGCCCAAATCAGGCGAAAACCCAGAAACAGCGAAGGAATAACCAGACTTGCATAGGGCTTCTTTAACTGACAGATTTTTCCCAATTTGCAATAAGCTATGTAATGTGTGGTAGAGTTGCTTTGTCTTTTTTGCTGTACCAGGCCCTCATGTAAAGCTACCACCTCATTTGAATCACAGTTTAAGTGTTAATCTCTTGAAATCCAGTTGTGTTGTATATTTCACTCTGTGGTAAGATCTCTCCCCTAACTTCATTTAAATCCTGTCTTCCTCTACAGATAAAAAGACACGACCACTTCAGCCTCTGTGGTCTGGAAGGTGCAGTGGAGTCAGGGGCGTCACTAGACCTTATTCACTGGGTCACGTGCCTTAGTAAAAGTCTCCAGTGCCCCAGTAAAATTCTAGCGTGGCTCTAGCTGGAAACGGCATTCATGAGCGCATCTCCGTGCCTGCTTTAATCATGGCTCTAGCCTGTCACTTACCAGCCAATAAAAAAAAAAAACAAGGAATAAAGAAAGGGGCCATAATAGCCAATCAGGAAATAGCACCTCTGTAGCTGGCTAAGATTGAACGCAACAACCAATGAAAATCGTTCACATGATTCTTCCGAGCGTTTCGTTGAACTGCACACACATACACTGTGGAATCCGCTGGAGCTCGTTACATCACTTTGATCATAGAGTAAGTCGTCCCCTGTTTAATGTTACAACAAATTCACAACTTGTTTGACAGAAAAAATGACAAGTTGATCGCTGTTAGAGAGTGTTACCCACATAACTAGCATCTGTTTTTCAATGCTTAGCGTCATTGTAGCCTAAATCTAGCAACAGTTTACCAGCTTGTGCTCTCTCCCTCACACACACACTCACACCATGCGTAGGTTGCATGCACACATGCGGACAATTAATAAGGATTTATAGTATACTGTAGAGAGAGTCCTGTAAAAGTAGCCTATACTGTTTGTGAAGCTGTCTGTAAAACTAAACATAGCCTTCTGATAAACTATTCAGAGATGGACTTCAGAAAATTCTTCCTGAACAGAGGGAGAGGAACAGTGAGGAGAGATGAGGAGGACGAGGGAGGTATGATAATTTTGCCCACATTAATGGTAACATTAACATTTATGCTGGTAATAGCCAGTGCTGTGATTTGATCAATGGTTTAATGGCAAACTTAAATAAGTTTGCTGCATTTGCAAATGTAGCCTATAATAATATACACAGAATCAGAGTAGCCATCTGTGTAGATTATTATAGGCTACATTTGCAAATTATCACCAAAAGTCAGTATGAAGGCTTTAGTAGGCTATTTAAGCTACAAAGAACTGCAATATTGCCAGGATGTCTATAGGACCCTTGCCTGGGTATATCTCAAAGTATATCTCAATTTTGACTAAAAATAAGCTTCCCTTGTGTTAGTAGAAAAGCCTATTAAATTCACGCAGTGAGTATAGGCCTACTTATGCCTATGTGTTTGGATGTTGCTGGATAGTGGCTGCTACAACAATTGAGGGAGAGAGTGCTGGAGGAGGAGGAGGAGGAGGAGAAGGTCTAAGAGAGGGGAGAAAGAGCACAGGCTAGGCAGTCAAATACCAGGCAGGAGGAGGAGGAGGAGGAGAGAGACAGGCAAGAAACGGATGAGGACATGATGGGGGCTAGACGTAAAACTATTCAGAGTATGGAGGAGGATGTCTGTGACCTAGGGGAGATATGTGATGGTCCAAATCAGGCTAGCCATTTATTTCATATTGCGCGCACAGTTCATTTTTCTTTTTTTTATGTTGGGGGCCTGTGCCCCAGCAAAGCTATAGGTCTAGAATCGCCCCTGAGTGGAGTCACTTCCTCATGAATACAAACATGCTGTCTGCTTCTGTGCTGCTGCCTCTGATGGCATTCATAACCTGTGAGAATGCTCAGAACATACATGATAGATCTCATTCAAACTGGGTCACACTGGTCTATTTACCAACCTTTTTCTGTGTTTACTTTTGTAGGTGTGTATTCTAATGAGCTCACTCAGCCAGCTTCACTGATCATCCAGCCTGGTCAAAGTTTGACCATCAACTGTAAAGTGTCCTACTCAGTTACTAGCTATACCACATTTTGGATTCGACAGCAATCAGGACAAGCTCTGGAGTGTATTGGGTACATCAACAGTGGTGGAAGCTTGCTATACAAGTAGTCGGGGGCGGTGGTAGTGTAGCGGTTAAGGAGCTGGGCTAGCGTGCAGTAGCCTGAAAGTTGTCGGTTCAATTCCCAGCTTCCACCGTTGTGCCCTTGAGCAAGGCACTTAACCCCAAGTTGCTCCGGGGACAATGTAGTCCCTTGTAATATAGTTGACATATGTAAGTCGCTTTGGCTAAAAATGCGTCAGCCAAATGTAATGTAATGTAATGTATTGTAATGTAGTCGCTGAAAAACAAGTTCAGCATCTCTAGAGACACCTCCAGTATCACAGTGACTCTGACTGGCCAGAGTGCGCAAACTGCAGACACAGCTGTATATTACTGTGCTCGATATCACAGTGGTCAACTGTGGACCTGAACAAAAACTACATTCATCTATAACTTATGATCAAAAACTGTGATAAACTAGATGTACCGCAGAGCAGTACAAAATATGACCGCCGCCCAGTCCAGCACATTTTTTCCACAAAGATAAGTCACGCTTGTCAAATTGTGTTAATTTCCTACTTTGTTCCTTTTTTGTGTTTGTAATTGAATGTGTGCAGAGTGTGTGGTTGTTTTTGTGTATATGTGTGCTTCTGTATGTGCTTATTGAGTGTGTGTGCCTGCATGTAAGTTATTTTTTTGTGTGTGTGTTTGTGTGTGTGTGTGTGTTTGTGTATGTAGGTGTGTTTGTATGTGTGGGTGCATGTGTGTGAGGGTGTGTGTGTGTGTGTGTATGTGTGTTTATGTGTTTGTGTGTGTGTGCGTGTTTGTGCGTGTCGTGTGTGTGCATGTATGTATGTTTGCATGTGTAGTGTGTGTGTGTGTGTGTTTACGTGTCTTTGTGTGTGTGTGTGAGTTTTTATGTGTGTGTGTGCATGTGTGTGTGTCTTTATGTATGTGTACATAAAAAAAGCAAATCAGGGAACCACCTACTGATAAGTGCCATGGGATCTTTAACAACCATGGTGAGTCAGGACCTCAATTTAACATTCATGCAAAGGAAAACATCTCCTGCAGTACAGTGTACCTGTCACTGCAATAGGGCATTGGGATTGATTTGTTTGGTGGCTTTTGGCCACAGGGAAGTTTGCCACCTACTGGCCAGCCACCCACAACACTTTCAGCAGGAACCTACTCTTTCGAGGAGGTCTCTTATCCAAGTACTAACTAAGCCTGCTTAGCTTCAGTAATTCAGCAAAGTTAGGGTATCTGCTGGTCTGGCAGCTGGCTAAAAACAAAAGGTGAAAGGCATATATGATTCTAACTGTCTCACTGAATTGCATTATGCACACTCAATTCTCACTGGTATCTGCTAGACAACAAGTACCAAAACATGATTAATCCATAGATTTCACATGTAAAATACATACAAAGTATTATGCATTTTATGCGTTAACATGGCCCCTGGAGGCAAACATACGTAAACAATTGGTCATCCTAGGCCCTACGGTTCTCAAGATATTCACAGAAAACTCTGTTGGTGTACAGTCACAAAAATTAACACATAAATGAATTTATTGTATGGCCCCCCATGAACGGAAGTCCATGAAACTTGGCATGCATTCAGAGGGTGTCATAATGATCCTACACTTTCAGAGACATGACTTTACTTGGGGGTACACAAAAGTGGTAGGTAATGATGAACTCCAATTGAACAAATGTTTATTACTGGTGAAGTTATGTTAAGTAAGCATTAACGAGTATCAGGACATGACTACTTGGGGGTACACAAAAGTGGTAGGTAATGATGAACTCCAGTTGAACAAATGTTTATTACTGGTGAAGTTATGTTAAGTAAGCATTAACAAATGAGTATCAGCTGGCACACAGTAGGACCGATGAAGTCTGAATAACATTGCACTGCCAATGACATACATGTAAGTGAGGTAATTTACCTATAACATTGACATAATCTCTAACTCATTATGAAATCATCATGTGTTCAGTATGTAAACATAAGGAACTATGAATTAGTTTACAGTTTGTACTTTTTGAATTCATCATGATTTCAGTATGTACACATTTGGAATTCATCATTATAACAAAGGAAAACACACTGATAAAACATACTAAATAAGATTCTATTAATGAGGAAAAGGATATTTGTTAATCATTAAAGGAACCGTATGTAAGAAATGTATTTCACTTAATCATAAAATGGCCCTGGTATGTCACTAGACATTAAGAAATCATGTTCAGTCAAATACACTGACAACAGCAGTCCGGCCAGGATATTGTCATTTTAAAAAGTGAAGTTGCAGCCCTCAACTGATGTTAGTGTTGTGTTTTGTCATGTCATGTTGTGTTTTGGCCTGATGCGGCACCCTCCACCTATGTACTAATCATGAAGTTAGTAGTGTTTCGGCATCCGGGTTGGCAACCTCGAGTCAGGGGGGAGGGGGAGGGGATACACCGCTCTACAGTAATTTGAAAGTGATTGCAGTACCAGTTTTGGCCACAATCTTACATATGGTTCCTTTAAGTAATGTTGAAAACATACTTAATACTGATGAATTAAGTGATTGTTAATGCTTAACTAATGCTTAATTGTGTACCCTTATTGTAAAGTGTTACCCATATTATTATATAGTATTAGGCCTGAAATAGTCATATAGTGAATGGGGTATAATCCATGGGCTAGTAGGGTTCAACCTGTACCACAACTGAACTTCATGGTATTTACTTGTAGCCCTGGTCCCAAAGTTGGAGAAAAATCATGTTAACAAAAAATAAACTAATTTCCACTGTATTTGGAAATTACTTTCTTACTTGTACCGAATTTAAAAAACGATTTTTAGACATACGTGAGATGAAGTCTCATCATGAAGTCTTGTGCATCTCTGGGACAATGGATAACAGAGAAATATATTAGGCTTAAAGTCTTACTCTTCCCAGGGATACGGTGTAGGCAACATATTAGGACATTCTCAGAGAAGCTTTTCGTCTGAGGCTGTTCTTACTGCATTATTATCATTATTATAGTATAAATAGTTCAATGTTCTATGTCTGAATGAAACTGCAGACCTGACATCTCTGCCTGAGGTGAGACACACGTTTCCTTCAAACCCAACCTGAGGGTTATATGCAGTATATCAAAGCAATTCAACGTTTTAAAAAAAGAAAAATCAAAAGAACAAAAGACACTTGAAGCTTCTGATATAAGAAAAACAAATCTGCATTTAAAATGTGGTTGCTGTTGTTAAATCAGATCAAGCTGCACATCATGGTGATTTGTTCTCTTCCTCATTCACCCTGTTAATCAAGAGGGTTTTACATCTATTCCTTTCAGTCAGTCTCTGTAGCTGCTCCAAAACTTATTCTCCTGGTCAGATTAAAACGTACTATATGCTTCAACTGATGTTTGTCGTTTCTTTCATTGCATTTCTTCACAACTTAAGCTCATTCAGTCACCGTCAAACATTGTGAAAAACTGAAATAATAATATATTCTCACATGAGCATATTGTACATAAGCATGTTCTTAAGAGTCAGTGAGTATTCAACAGCCATCTTGTACACGTATTAAACTATTAATGGCCTTAAGAAACATTGCACTATTACAATACACACATGAAATAGGGTGACCAGATTTGGGTTTGTGAAAAAGAGGACACTTCAGTGGGGGTCCCAGCCGGATGTTTTCAATGTGCAAAAACAATAATTACAATAAAAGCGAGCTCTATACACGCAAGATATATTTGAATGGCAACCCATCTTTAATGTTGCATATCTCTAAATTTGATCCAAGGTGTTTCTGAAAATACAAACTGAATCTTTTACAGTAGCCTAGCTCTATAATTTTGAACAATCTGTTTTAGAGCTTAATAATCCTGACCTGTGAGGGGCAAGAGGTCATTGAGGACCGACTGGAGAGAGTCTGGAAACAGTGGTAACACCAGGTTTTCGGCTGCTACGAGTTCTCGTCTGCGGAGGATGATTTAGTGGTTGGGGGGGTTTACTGATAGTATGGATAGTGGGGATGATGGATTTCAGTTAGTGACACACAGGAAAAGGAAGGATAGAGGCACCGGGAGTGAAGGAGAGTCTCGGCCCGTGAAAGAAAGACGAGTTAGTGAATTTAAGGCAATCTTGAAACTGAGTGGCCATGGAGGCAGGGGGATGAACCCGATTAAACTGTCTGAGTATTTAGGAAGAGAAATAGGAAGTTTTCTTTATGCAAAAACTCTTACCAACGGAAAGATATTGGTTGTGTGTAAATCCAAAGCACAGCAATTTCACAGGTGTTACATCTCTGTTGTTATGACAAATAAACACTGTTGCAGTTATAGATGTTAAACTCTCAACACCTTTGGTGTAGATATGATACAAAAGCCAGTGATAATTTGCAGAGTTCTGATCAATGAACACCAATTGGGTGTAACGAGTTCCATCCGGGATATTTTGCACATCGCTCAAACTTCCAGCGCAGTCCGCCAAAACTGAAACCCCCGGCAGGATAGCAGACTTATCTCCAAGGGGTGGACAATTTTGTGTGGTAAGTTATTACATTAATCTATTTTGGGCATTCGTTGATAAAATACGTATATTAGAAGTTGTGTTCACTCTCAGACTTATAAATCTGGGATTTTGTTTTCTTTATGAAACTGTAGACTTAGGAGTGCATTTGCCTTTTCATCAACAGATGTAACATCAAGTAAAGTGGATGCGATGATTATCAAGGTAAAATACCAGAACATAAAAAAATACGTCAAGATATGTGAGCCATGCTTGGATATGTTCATGACTGAAGGTAAGTTTGATATGCAGCAGTAAGATAGATAGATAGATAGATAGATAGATAGATACTTTATTGATCCCCAGGGGAAATTCAAGGTCTCAGGTCTAAGCTACTAGTAAGCCTCTGGTAGGCAAACGTTATCCTACGGTGACATGACTTAACGTTAAACTGAAATGGTTGGCTGAAGGGGAATATGTTAGCTGAAATGATCTAACTTAACTAAGTTACTCTCTTAGTTGTGCAGCATGTGTACGTTCCACGACTGTCTCGACAAAAACAGAACGAGAGCTAGTTAAAAGGTGAAAAGGCCGTCGTTTTTCCTCTTCTAATTTCGCCGTCTGTTCGTTTTTAAGTAACTTTAAGCAGAATCGATCTATCCCAGAAAACATGCGGAATGAACGACAATGACGTTCAATAATTTAGCTTCCATATGTTTGGGAAATGTCATTTTTCTGAGTAATGTAGAGTGTTGCATTCAATCACGTCATGATTTACATGTTAGTTTCTGCATGAAGTACGCTTTGTGAATAACATTACGCGATCACTTCCATAATTTGTGCACAGATTAGCTTTAGTTTCCATGCAGCTGTTGATTTATTGAATAGGCCACGTGCATATTCATGCATTTTTCAGACTGCGGAGCTCAATTAATTTCAGTTGAAGGGGCAAAAAGTAGAGTATTATGGTCTGTAATTTGTTTGGTCCCAATGTTATTTATATACGTACTTTAACATTTACCTTATTTAAATCGCTATAGTGTTCTGAATTAGTGCTTGTTAAACGATTCTAGGCAAAGAATATTGGAGTTGGGCAGAGAAATGTCAATGTTGATATCTGTCGAATGTGCACCACCACAGTATATTTTGGATAATAGTAATATATTTATTTATTTTGTAGTCCGGGTGAAGTTCTATGGAGTGAGAATTGTCTCAAAATGATTTAAATATATATAAAAGGATATATATATACATATACATACATTTATAAATATTTATATATATAAAAAAAAATATATATAAATAAACGTGTCTTTGTAAATATATTTTCGAGATTTGAAAATAAATATGCTTGACTTTGTATGTGGAATCTGCATTTGTGAATCTCCTTTTTTGCTTTTATGTCGATGACGTAAATTTTGAGACATTCCTACTGCACACCAAGATCCACAAATAAATACTACTAGATTTGAATCACGAAGACACCCTCCACTGAACAACCAGCAGATGGCAGTGTTGTACAACATGTCTGTTATCAACTGATAGCAACTGAATCTTTCCGGCCAGCGGTTTTCCCTAGTTCAGTTCAGTCAAGTGGTCTATGACTAGCAGGATTAACGACATTGAAGACACTGGATTAAATGGATAGGTAAGTAATAACAACTAGCCAGAACGATTTATTATCGGTTTTGATGTGTAGTGCCATTTTTAATTTCATAGACTGTATAAATAAGTCCATTTAGCAATATTGACATTAGGCTAATGGCAGTCTGTCAGATAGCGATCTCAGCTGAGCTGGCTCTCACGTTATGTTAACCTAGAAGCTATGTTAACATCTGTAACATAAGATCTGCAACATCTGTAAAACAGCGAACACGAACACAGCCTGTCACTTGAGTTGCACAATAACTTTAGGGAAAACTACATTTTATTTTAAGGGGGCCCTAAATCGGATTTTAAGGGAAATCTTAACTTAATGTGTTTTGTGCTGGCACCAACATAGCTGAACAGGCACCAGCTGTTTAGCTAGCTGTTAACGTTAGCGGCTGTGCGGCTGACTAAATTGACTTATTTATACAGTCTATGAAATTAAAAAACGGCACTACACATGAAAACCGATAATAAATCGTTCTGGCTAGTTGTTATTACTACTATCCATTTAATCCAGTGTCTTCCATGTCGTTAATCCTGCTAGTCATAGACCACTTGACTGAACTGAACTAGGGAAAACAGCGTCGGAAAGATTCAGTTGCTATCAGTTGATAACAGACATGTTGTACAACACTGCCATCTGCTGGTTGTTCAGTGGAGGGTGTCTTCGCATTCAAATCTAGTGGTATTTATTTGTGGATCTTGGTGTGCAGTAGGAATGTCTCAAAATTAAGTCATCGACATAAAAGCAAAAAGGAGATTCACAAATGCAGATTCCACATACAAAGTCAAGCATATTTATTTTCAAATCTCGAAAATATATTTACAAAGACACGTTTATTTATGTAAATTTGTTTATTTATTTGTATGTCACATTTTTATATTTGTATTTGGATATTTATACATGTATGTATATGTATATATATCCTTTTATATATATTTAAATCATTTTGAGACAATTCTCACTCCATAAAGTTCTCCATAAATGAAGACAAAACCTTGACAGTGACTGATGATGGAGGAACGGAAGTGGATGCTGATGTGTTTCCAGAGCTGGTTACCAAGGACATGTGCTTAGTCATCCATGATTCTGATGAAGGTATAATTTGTGCTTGGTTTGGGGTTTCATACAGTTGCCTTGCAAAGGCACAGAAGGAATTGTGGAACTATTTTTGAAAGTGTACATGAATGTGTTGCATTTTCCCTCTTTGCTAGAGTCGCCTATCCCTGAGTTTTCATCTAGCCTCACGGACACATGTTCGTTGTCAGGATAGTGGGACTACCCTTAGCCTGTGCAAAAGAGCACGCTTGGAGGAAGACGTGTTGCAGTGTGCTCCAGCCAGAGAGGTGAGAATGCAGAGATTTGTTTTCCGGATTTTCTGGATTATTCCCAGTTTTAAAGTTGTTGTTACAATTAATGAGTTTAATAGACATACAATTGTTTGAGATTCATGTAAAAACAAGGCAAGCCATTATTTACTTTGTATTGACATTTTATAAATATTTGATGGTGATTCATATTTTTGCTAATCATTTCAGCTTGTTAAGAAGGTTCTGCTTGAGGACTTCCGGTTGAGTGATGGAGGAGTGAGACATGATTGCGATAGCTCTGACATATTTGTCTTTACTATAACACAAAACTCATGTAAATCCGCTCTAAACATCCTCGGAACGACGAAAAGAAACACACACAAGAGTAATATTTAGACCGACAGAGGAAAAGATGTCAAAAAAGGGAAAACCCAAGAAAAATGAGGAACAAGAACTAGGCCCTGCTCAGTCCTCGGACTCGAGTGACACAACCCAGCCACCCGGTGATATGAATGACGATGCAGACCCTCCAAACCGTACAGTGCTAGCCGCTATTGCTGCCTTACGAAGTGAAGTTGCCCAGATTAAGGGTGATATATGCTCGTCCATAGATGCACGAATACAAACTGTTTGCACCGAACTAAGAGGCAAACTTGCCACAACTAAAAAAGAGATTCAAACTTCCATTACAGCACTTGAGGGGAACACATCCTCGCACGAGAAAACTATTAAAGACCTAGAGAGATCAGCCTCACTCCAGTCCGACGATATTACTGCTCTCCAAAGTCAAGTAACACGGTTGAAATCTAAGGTGGATAAATTAGTCACTAAATGTGAGGACTTAGAAGGAAGGTCAAGACGACACAACATTAGAATCATCGGAATCCCAGAAGGAGCAGAAGGATTCGCTCCACGCGACTTTGTCGCTGACCTACTGCAAGAAGTGCTATCTCTAGAGGCTAAGCCACTTATTGATCGAAGGGACCCTCCGTAGAAGACCTGATCCAAGAGCCCCAAGACCCATCGTCCTGAGACTTCATTACTATCATGTGCTAGAGGGCATACTACGGAAAGCCATCACGGGAGACAACTCTTCTCGAAGGCAAGAGAATCCAAATCTTTCCCGACCCTCCCTCCCGTGCTGCTAAAGCGTGGGCGTTATTCAATCAGCGCCAGGGAGCTGTTACGAGACAGGCCCGGTGTGAAGTATGGTCTGCTATACCCCGCAAGACTACTGGTTACATTCAACGGAACACAAACTTCCTTCACAGACGCCAAAAAAGCCGAAGAATACGCCGAAGGACTGTTTGCTCCAAAACCGTCGACTTCGACAAATGACATGGAATCTCAGGAATAGTTTTTGCTCGCTGGCTGATAAGCTTGATGACTAACGCATAACACCGCCTGCCAGAGTAGCCGTGCCTGTCTACTAACCTTAGCCTACATAATGGTAAGACTACATTTTCTAAATGGTAGGATACCGGGATTCTCCAAAGGGAGGTTTGTGCCATTTGTAGCCTAAACCTACAGGAAGACTGTATTTTTTTTTTGTCTGGTGGGCACCTTTATGTTAATACAAACGTTAAGATGTTACTTTTAAATGTGCTCAAACGATTGAGTGCAGCCTATCTTGTTCTGTTTTGGGTTATTGATCAGTAGGCCTAGTCTAGGCTAGGCTATATCCGTCTCAATACAGTTTACTAAAAATGTTTTATGTTATCCATTGTTCCCTTGTTTGACACAAATGTGATAAGGGGGATATGTGTGAAATTTACCTATATCTGATTGTTCCTAAATCAGATCTTATCTGAATCAGAATTGTTTAAATTATGATTGCAATTAATGTTTTGAGTATACAGCATACAAATATGTGCTGTTTGATTCTGAATTCAGGGTGTTGCAGAGCAAATAGATTAATAGACCTAAAAGTGTATATCTGTAACCTCCAATAGTTTACTGTTCCTCCTATAGATTTGCTAATTGGGTGTAGGCAGGTGTGAAATACATCTGCCTTAATGTTCGTTTGTTTCCTTTTCTCCAATCAAGATCTTTGGAATTAAGTTTCAGAGCTGTTAGATCTTAGAAGCAGGCCATGTGCACGGAAGTAAGCATAGTATACAGTATTTGTTCTTTTTTCTTCTTTTCTTTTCTATCTGCATTTTTATTATTATTTGTTTGCACTAAGAAGACTTGTGCCTATCACTTTGACCTGGCTAGAGTAATTTGGTTTGTCTTCTTTTATTTTATTAATGTGTGGTTCTGGTTGACATGGGAAAAGAGGTATGGGTTGGGGGAGGTAGTGGCCATTGGGTGGCTTACTATGAGGGGGTGGGAGGGATATGAAGACTCTACTAAAAGATTGCATAGAATAGCAATGCTGCTATATATTCAAATTCAAACAAACAGTGCTTATGCAGGATACTATAAATGACAACATCAGGGCAATAGGGAACCTTAGATTTTCTAGCTGGAATGTGCGTGGATTGAATCACCCTGTCAAAAGAGGGAAAGTCTTATCTCATCTCAGGACGCTCACCTCAGATATTATGTTTTTGCAAGAAACGCATTTGAATAATAACTCACACAATAGGCTTAGGACAAAGTGGATAAGAGAGGTTTTTCATTCTGCTTTCTCATGTAAAGCAAGAGGTGCTGCCATTTTAATTAGAAAGGGTGTACCCTTCTTACATAGCAAAACAATGTCTGATAGAGAGGGTCGCTACATCATAGTGATTGGAGAAATTTACAACATCTCACTCACCCTTGTCAACATATATGCTCCTAACATAGACAACCCAGCATTTTTCCAGAAAGTCTTCTCACTAATACGGATGTTTCACAAACTAATTTGATTATTGGAGGGATTTTAATACTGTTCTAGATGTACATCTTGATAGATCCTCTACAAGGAATCCCCAAAAACGCCTCAAGTGAATTTTTTTAATTCTTATATAAACAATGCAAATATATTAGGCATATGGAGAATAATGAATCCCTTTAGGTAGAGACTACTCCTTTTATTCACCAGTGCATAACTCATACAGTAGAATTGACTTCTTTCTAGTGGATGGTAGACTTGCACCCTTTATACTGGGCCTTTCGATATCACAGTATTTTGATTTCAGACCATGCCCCTGTTTCCTTTTCCTTGCATTTAGACCACATGGATAAACCACATTCCTCTTGGAGGCTAAATCCCCAACTTTTTACAGATCAAATCTTTCGCCAATATTTAAAAGAACAAATTTCCTTGTATTTTCAGATGAATGACATCTCTGGGACCTCTCCTTCCATTCTCTGGGAAGCATTTAAAGCTTTTATTAGGGGTAGTATTATCTCATTTGAAGCATCAAGGAGGAAACAAAACATGACCAAATTAAAGGAGCTGGAAGAGCAGATCAAAACTGTGGATAACAAAAATGCTCAGTCGCCATCTATGGTTCTTCATAGAGAAATAGCAACACTAAAATACAAATACAACCAAATTATGTCTGAGAAAGTAAGTCGGGCTTTTCTGTATACCAGACAGAGGTTCTTTGATTTTGGCGACAAACCGCATAAACTTTTAGCTCGACAGCTCAGAAAAATGGAAAATGATAGGACTATACACAAAATAAAAGCCAAAGACAACACAATGCTCACAAAACCTAAAGATGTTAATAACAGGTTCCTTGAATTTTACTCTGATCTGTACACTTCCAAATCCACCCCAAACCCTAGAATAATTAATGATTTTTTGGACAAGTGCAAACTCCCCAGATTAGACGGGGAAGATTGTGAATTGCTGAACATTGAGCTTACAGTTGTAGAGATTCAGGTAGCCATCTCCTCGCTTAAGGGCTCTAAATCTCCAGGCCCTGATGGACTCTCTGGGGAGTTGTACAAGGCGTTTAGTGAAGAATTGTCTCCTTATCTATTAAGAGTATTTGAGCACGCCCAGACAACAGGTGTTCTGCCCCCAACTCTAACTGAGGCGGTAATAACAGTAATTCATAAAAAAAGGGAAAGATCCAGAGGAAGTTGGTGCGTATCGCCCTATCTCACTCCTCAGTGTTGATGGGAAATTATTTGCTAAAGTACTAGCTAACAGACTCAATCCCTTGCTAGAGAGACTAATTCATCCAGATCAGACAGGTTTTGTACTTAAAGGAAACTCCACCTTCAATCTTAGGCGTCTCTTTAATATTCTCTACACAAAGAGAGGATTGACCTCTGATCTTGTTATACTTGCACTTGATGCTGAAAAAGCATTTGACCAGATAGAATGGCATTACTTATTTGAAGTCCTTAGTAGATTCAATCTTGGGACAAAATTCCTGTCATTAATTAAACTCCTTTATAAAAACCCCACTGCCAGAATCCTAACCAATCGAACTTCATCTTCCCCACTTAAATTGGACAGGGGGACAAGGCAAGGATGCTCCCTTTTACCTTTAATTTTTGCCCTTGCTATTGAGCCGTTGGCTCAAAGTATTAGACTAGACCCCCAGATACATGGTTACACAACTAGAGGAAGAACTAGTAAAATATCCCTGTATGCAGATGATATTCTGCTCCACATAACACGTCCACAAATCACTATACCCCTACTTCTGGACAAAATCGGTTTCTTCGGAACCTTTTCGGGCTACCGAATTAACTGGACTAAGAGTGTTTTAATGCCAGTCAGCATGAATGATCAGACACCCCTAAGCAATTTCCCCTTTAAAATCGCCTCAGAAAAATTCACTTACCTGGGGATAGAAGTAACTAAACAATATACCTCTCTCTTTCAAGAAAATGTTCTCCCTCTCATAGAAAAACTACGGTCCAAATTACTTTTCTGGAATTCTCTTCCAATCTCTCTGATAGGAAGAATTAATGCTATAAAGATGGTGTTTCTCCCTCAATTGTTATATCTTCTCCAAAATATTCCAATCTTTCTTAAGAAGTCATTTTTTAAACGTCTGGATTCTTTAATCAGTCCTTTCCTGTGGGAGCACAAAACCCCTAGAATAAGCAAGAAATATCTTTGCAAGCCTAAACATGTAGGAGGATTAGCACTCCCAAATTTTTTGTTTTGCTACTGGGCCTCAGCAATTAAGACGTTCACTTTTTGTTTTAATACCACAACACATCCACCTAAATGGCTACTGATGGAACAGGAGGACTGTCATCCTTATTCAATGTCTGCAGTCCTGCTTGCCCCAACTAAAATAAGTAAATTATTATATAAAAACAATCCTATTATTCACAACATGATCTGTATCTGGAAACAAATTCGATCCCATTTTAAGCTGAAACTTATTTCTCCTGCATTATCTATAGATAAGAATCCCACTTTTACCCCTTCCAGAATGGGTGGAGCATTCTCTGTCTGGAGTCAGAAAGGTATTAAATGTGTTGGGGATTTATATATACAAGGTATTTTTGCCTCATTTTTACAATTACAGCATAAATTTGAGTTAGGAAATAATATTTTTTTTCAGTATTTGCAAATCAGGGATTACATACGAAAACATGTGAAGGAGTTTGAGACTGAATCAAGTACATCTATAGATGATTGTCTGAAACTACCACCAAGACTACCCAAATTGATTACACACATTTATCACACTCTCTTATCATTAAGCTCTCCATCTCCCAACATACATAGATACAAATGGGAAAATGAACTTGGTGAATCAATCACAAACGAGTTATGGGACAGTGCCCTGGAAAAGATTAATACCTGTTCTTTCAGTGCAAGACACTGTCTTATTCAATTTAAAGTTATCTATATGCTGCACTTCTCAAAGGAAAAATTACATAACATTTATCCTGAAGTTTCGCCCATGTGTGATAAATGCAACTCCTCTGTGGCAACTCATCTTCATAGTTATGCCTTGTGCCCAAAAAATTATTCTTTTTGGTGCAATGTTTTTGGCATAATGTCTGAGGTCATGGGAACAGTGATCGACCCAGATCCTGTACTCATCATTCTTGGTGTATCTGAAACCTTCAAGACATTCTCCAAAGCACAACAGCGTTTCATTTCATACACCCTCATAATAGCAAAAAAACTGATCCTCACATTATGGAAGAGTGTAAACTCACCAACATCTAAGATGTGGCTTGACAGTCTTACTAATACACTCCATCTTGAAAGAATAAGGCACATTCTAAAAGACAGACTTCAGCATTTTGATAATACCTGGCAACCATTTACATCATATCTTGCAAATACAAACTCAATGCAACATCCCGTCTCTTAATATGTAGTAAGCAGCACTGATATAGTTAAGAGTAGGGTCTTCAGGGGTGGGGAAGAGGGAGAAGGGTCCTAGTCAACCTAGTCAGACTGTTGGACACAAAAGGATTAGTAAGTGTGTATTTGCTGATAAGGTTGTCAATTTCAACAGTGTTTTGCCTTTTGCCCTATTCTAAGTTGTACTTTGTTGTCTTTAATGCGTCAGGTTCTTCAAGACTTCAGCCTTCTCCTTGGATCTGAAACATCTGCAAGACTTCTGGAAAGATGGCCCTCATTCAAACCCAAGCTGATAAAAGAAGGAGCTGCACTTGTACAAACACCATTGCTCCAACGCCTATTACAGTCTGCCAGGGAGGAGCAAGTGGAGCCGTCTGTAGACAACTTACAAGGTAAGTGTAAGGAGTAATGGAGTTTAACATTTTAGTTGCCATTTTAGGAAATGACCTGGGTATTTCTGGGTACTAATTTGTAGTTAGGATGTTTCCAAAATACCTATTTTATGCATGAACGTTGAATCTGAAGAATTAAATAGTTATTTTATGACTCTTCTCCAAACCCCACCCTAACCCAGGTTGCTACAGTGATATGTCCACTTTACTCCTGCTGTTGCACATCCTGTCACCTCAGCCAGCTGGGAGAAAGAGGAGTCAAAAGATCAGTGCAAGTCAAGCCATAGACAACTTGGTCGTTTTTCACAAGGTGTGTAATTCCATTGGCCCACTGTATTGTCTTTGAAAAGAAGTGTATTCATTTAAACATGGGGACTTGATTATAATCCTTTCTCTTATGCTTCCTCCAGTCATGCCAGAGTCTTGATGAGCACTTGAATGAAGATGAACGTCCGCAGCCATGTCTGCTAGCTTCGGGAACCTCCAAGCGAGCCATCAACAACTTCTACATAGCCATGGATAAGAAGCTCATTCCATGCCAAGGAAGCACCTCTCTGGCAGCATTCGACGAGCTTTTCAAGGTTAATTTTGTTTTCAGTTTGAGTTACGACGAGTCTCTTCGCAGCTTTTTTACATTCTTGCAGACCACTGTCTACAATATCAAAGAGAGCCCAAAAGTAAAGGAATTGCGAGCAAAGTTGATTAATAATGTATAGGTGTTACGTTTGTGGGACACTGCATGGCTCTGGTGGGGTCTTGATTCAACACCTTAAACTCTTACATGGCTTATATCCTGGCAAAAGGTTACGTTTGATATGTGCACAGGATGGTTGTTCTTTTGAGTTCAGAAGTTACTCTGGTTTCCGCAGACATCTTAAACGTTTACACACTGACACTAATGCTACTGAACCAAGTTGGTCAGACGAACCAATGGCTATGTCTGACATCACATCATCAGGTACGCCGGCTCTGCCTTTGGATGGGTGTGGTGATGCACATTCTATTGAAACTTTGGACTTAAATCAAGACTTGGCCAATCAAAGTGAATGTTCTTTAGTGTCAAAACATATGTGTGCTTCTGTTGTTGCAAAGTTGCAGGGCAGTGGTGTTTCAACCAATGTTATTTTGTCAGTTGTTGAAAGTATGGAGGAATGTTTGAATGATATCCACACATCCATTAAACATCAAATCTTGAAGGTTGTGCCAGAGTGCAACCCTAGTAGAAGGGCAGTTGAGGATGTGCTTACAAACTTGCAGAACCCCTTTTCTGAACTCAATACTGATAGCAAATGGAAAAAATATTTTTATACTAAATGGGGAGTAGGGCTGCAGCTACACTCTAAAAAATGCTGGGTTGGGAAATGTTTTCAACCCAGCCGCTGAGTAAAATGGGGTCCAACACAGCATTGGGTTATCTTAACCAAGCAAATTGGGTTACTAATTTTAACCCAACAACTGGGTTGAAATTTAACCAATATGTTGTGTTATGTTGACACAACTGTTTAAAGTTACATAATGTTTGGGTTATGTAACCAAATTCCCCAAAAACTACTGGTTGATTTTTAAAATACTCTGTGTGTACAAACTTTTAATAACTCAAAGTTTGTATTTACTTACTTGAAAGTCACACCTTCTGTTAACAGCTTTAGGCATGGTTTAAACAGTCTATCAAATGGCCATCAAAAGCCATGCAATGAAATAAAACAGGTCGACACAATTATTCATTTGATAGTTTTCTTTATTTTTGAATAGATAGCCTAGTATAAAATGCATGTGACACTTCCATGAAGGCAGGCAGATTCCAAAGTCCGTTTTGGGGGTCAGCCCTGTCAATCATAGAAAAAAAAGAGTGCATTTTAATCACTGTTAGCCTACAGCACATTATATTGACAGACATACAAATCCAACAGGAGACAAATTATTGGTGCAACACACTCGGAAACCATGACCACCAATATTATGGAGTTGTTTTAAACATAATACCGGTAATAGCCTACAAAACGTGCGTTTATGTCAGATCTGAATAACACTAACATTACCATTAGCCTAACATTAGGCTGACAAACGTAAGTTCAGCAGTGCTAACGTTAGCTAGCTAATGTTAACACATTATTCAGTTAGTGAATCCAAGTTAATGTTACCACCAAGAACCACCCAGTAGGTTACATGGCTATAATATGAGGCTACCCTGAATGATTTAATAAGATGTTGTTTGCCATGATTATTATCGTAAGTTACGTGTTGTGAAGAGACTACTTCGACTGTGTTAGCTAGTTGACAAACGTTAGCCACGAAGCATATTTAATTAGCATAAAGTTTCCAAGTCTGCTAACGTTACCTACCAGCTGCTGGTATGCTAATTGTAGTTCGTTGTAAAAGTTCGTTTTGTTTCTGTTCAGCAGTTCCTACCCAGTGAATACAGAACTATGTTTTTATGAGTCTGTACTTTAGTAGATTTAACATTAACAGTAGCTAATATTAGCTGGAATGACACCTGCTAACCTGCTTGAAGCTGAATGAAATGGAAGGCAGAATATTCCTTGATATCACGTATGGTATGTCTCTAGGTGGACTTTTAAAATCCGTCTGTATAAAAATAATGGAAAGGAGATACATACCTTCCGAAATCACCTGATTTCCATTGCATTTTGACAGCTGCTGGACTTGACGGTTGAAAGAATATGCCTGCCTGCCTGACGATTTTTTCCCCTCTACCTTCAAATAACTATGCAGCTGTGTTGAAGTCACCCTGGTGCTGGGTAGTGTACTCCCATAGACTGTATATGTGTACTCCACTTCAGGTGGGGAACAGGAGGGAGCACAGCCCTAAACTATCAACCCAGCAGTGATAAACTATCAACCCAGCAAGCTGGGTTACAGAAATGACCCAATATGAGTAAAAACAACCAAACAAAATGGCCCAACAGCCTCAACCAGCGTTTGGGTTGAAAAAATAACCCAGCATTTTTTAGAGTGTATCGATTCTTTTTGTAATCGATTAATCTAGCACTTTATCGATCGATTAATCGGATACATTTTTTTTTGCATTTTTAAACAACCAAAACACATAATGCATAACGAAAATGACATGGCTGTAAAATGATCAAGCAATTGACACAGAGGTATTTATTCTAACTCCAACATTAGGCTACAAAACTAAGCCCATTTATTGCAATTTACCCATTTAGTGTTTTTAAGTGTCAGTGCCATTAATTAAATAATGTTCAAAATGCTCTCTGTAAAATTGCAGCCTATTGTGCATGACTTAGTATGGGCAGCTTTGTTCGCCCATCCATGTTGTGAAGTGCTGGGAGGGAGAAGAGGGAAAGCAATTTAATGTATTAATGTGTAGCCTACAACAAGTTTCATGCTGTAATCTAGACCTGACATCAACATAAATATCTGTTTTATGTAGATTTCTACACCTGCATTATTTACCATTAGGCTACTAACAAATCATTTTACCATTAGGCTACTAAAAAATAGCCTACCATTAGGCTACTAACAAATAATTTTACCATTAGGCTACTAAAAAATAATTTCTGGGGTGAGCCTATTTGCTATGGTAACCTAGCAACCTGTGTGTGTGTGTGTGTGTGTGCACGCGTGCGGTGCGTGAGGAAAGATGAGGGTGCATGCATGTGTGTGAGGGGTTCTTTTTTAGGCATACTGTCTTGCAATTGAACGTGAATAAGTTTACTTACTTAAAAACATCAAAGCTAAACAAGCTATCATGACATCGCTACAAATACAATATGTGATTAAAATCAGCCAACATCAATGTAGGCTATAGAGTGTCCCAGTGACTTCCGTTTTACTTCCGCTACAAGGGACCTGTCTTTCAAAAAAATATGAACGGGAGTTAATGGAGAGATAACAATTATTTTTTGGTCCAGTTTGAATTGTGACACGAATTTCACATATGATGTGTGTGAATTTAAAAGACAAATTTTCACATCAAGAAAGTACTGTTGTTCGACAGACTTCAAAAGTTATGTTGGTTTTGTGCGAATCCGCTCAGTGGACCGAGTGGACTACATCTCTCGTCTCGAACGATGTACGTCACCAACGTAATGAAACGATAAGATTAGCATGCTAGCTGTTATGCTAGTTAACGGTTGCATCTTGCTGCCTGCTATGTCACTTAACAGTATCTAATGTACAGTCTATGGACGAATACAACTTACCTGATGTGTTTAATCCTCTGACTAATGGTATTTTCATCGGCAAGGAAAGCCCAATTAAGATCTGTTGCTGGTATGCTTGTACAATCTAGTGTGGCTGTGAATGAGCTAACGTCACTAAGCGTGACTGATGGGTTTGTAGTTAGTTGGAATTACGATCTTTCACAATGTTGTAATTCAATAGTTACGAAACAAACTGCAAATGTCTTTACATGAAAAATTGTCTTTAAAATTGACAAACATCATATGGGTAATTCAAGGCACAAGTCAACCGGGACCAGAAAATCATTTATTTTTCGCCATAGACTGGCGTTCAAAATGTTTTGAAAGATAGGTCCCATGGAGGTAAATGGAAGTGGCGTCACTGGGACACTCTATAGGCTACGTAGATAGATGAAAGATAGGCTAGATAGATTGATAAATAGCCTAGCCTACTTTATTGACGCTTGGTGAAACAGCACCCAGATAGCAAGGTGACATTGATATGATGTTGATTTTCCATCCAAATCATCATTTTGGTTGAGATTGAAATCTCAATGGTAAATAGACATTGAATCAGCATTACAATCCTGACAAAACCCGACAGTGCATGAGCATAGATAGAGACATCGAAACAACATTGGTTTATAGTTTATATTGCCATAATCGATAGAGCGTCGATACATAGTTCAGTAAAAGATATTGAAAAGTCATGGATGTATGGTTTACTGGGAAATTTCGACGTGGTGATTGAAAAGTAGTGGATTTTTAGTTGACCGCGCGACGACGTTTGAACTGTCCGGCGGGAGATCATTTTGAGCAACGGTTCAGTCAGACCAACCGTGTTCAGCTCTCTGTCAAGTTCGCCCCCTCCACCTTAATGGTAAGCAAGCATTTATTTATCTAACGATAATGTTTCGATGTGAAATTGTACTACATTAAATTCGGGCATGTTTACAGTCTATGTACATCGTAGCCTACTGTCTAACTTACAAACTCATTCATGCTTGAGTCAACTTAGGCTAGCTACGTTATCGTTGCTGGTCAAATTAATGTTTTACGTTAACGTTAGCAGTTCATCATAATGTTATGTTAACGTTAACGTTACTCGGCAGTCTGATTTATAATTAGGCCTTCCTTAACGTTAGTTGTCAGTAAGTTAGAGTTTATTATATTCATACGATTTACATAAAATGTTTGTTGAGTTTAAACTTTTACTGTCAAAATGATAGGCTGAAGATGATGTGCTGCTGGCTAACGTGAACCATTACTTACCAGCTAGCTAGCCTAAGTTGACTCAAGCACAGGCTCGGACTGGTAATCTGTACAACCGGGCAAATGCCCGGTGGGCCGGTCCATATGTGGGCCGGTGACCTCCGGGATTTTTTTTTTTAAAGTTATTTAGCCTATTTGCGGCCCGTCATGTAGACCTAGGCTTAGCCTATAAATGCAGTTGCATCCATTTGGATTGGGGGGTGACAGGTCAATCATTTTGGCCTCTTCATGACAGGTTCAGTATGTGTTACGATCGCGCCCCCTGCCCCACCCCTCAAGTGGATTTGTCCAAGCAGCCGCTTGGTTTGTGGGAAATATAGCCCTCTGAGTCCATGCATGGTAGCCTAGGCTATATAAGTGCCCTCCGCTGGCTGGTGTTCACATCATCGCAGTTTAACCGAAACAGCAATCAGAGGTGTCTAATTTTATTCCATAAATATATTGTTTTCATAGGCGTAAGTTGCACGCTTCTGAAGAGCTTCCATTTACTGCACCATGTAGGCTACTGTAGTGCGGTTTGTCTGTCAACATAAAAAATCTCCGGGTACCTACAATTTTAAGCACAACTTGGTGGAAAAGTGTAGCACAGGTTAAAGAAAACCTATTCATGTTTGGACTCAAAAGGAACTTCAAAGTATTTCCCATATAGTAGCCTTTTAGCTCACAACGACAATGAAAGTGGAACTTGGAAAGTGGAAGTATCTCCACCGAGTGTTACATTAGATGCACAATCAATCTCGATGCACGTAAAAAGTATCAACTGGTAGGTTAGTAACGAAGGTAGCCTAATTTTGCAAAATGTGATGACGGCACACAAACTTGGGCAAAAACGTTTAGTATACACTTGTGGTGATAGCCTACAGTTAATGTGAATCGCTGACTACAACCAATGTAGAAGATTTGCACAAAATAGGCCTAAAGGCTGTGGTTGTGTTTCTACAACATGTTGGCACAAATCGTAATTTCTGTCAACTATGACGATCTCCATGCATGTTCAGTAGCCTATATTTTTCATTTAGTCAAACAGTGACATGTGGTTTAATCAGTGTTGGGCAAGTACTTAAAAATCGTAATATATTATGTATTACTTATTACTGTCATTTCAAAGTAATTCATTACATTATAATATTACTGTCTCTGAATTATAAGGCATTACACTATTGTATTACTTTTAAGTTACTTTTACCAAAATATCTAGAAATATGGATTTGGAATTCTAAATGCAGTTTATTATGCTTAATGTAGCTCATTGCACTTCTAATGGAGGGTGATGTGGTACAACATAATGACTGAGCTAGGCTTAAGGCTACAGTAGAATGCAATAGGTGCAGTGATGGCTCATGATGCAATACAAGGAACAATCATAGCCAGAATTTTGTTTAAAGAAGACAAAAGGTCAAAGTCTGGTCAATTGTGATAGAAATGCTGTAACTTTAGGCTTAGGCCTACTCATTAAAATCAACAGAGAGCCCACTACCTGTATATTGTAACCCAAAACTTAAAGACATGTCAAGATACAGGGCTTAAATTTCACTCTTGGATTAAGGGTATTAGCATAATTTGTTCAAGTCCATAACTCTAGCCATCATAATCACGAGAAATTCCGCATACACTTTTACAGCCTGTCTGATGGCGTTAATATAGCCTAATCATTAAGTGGCGTGAATGCGGTTGCTATTGACGGACTGATCAACTACCGAGTTGAATTGAACATAGCCTCATGCAGGCGCACAGGAGAGAGAGAGAGAGAGAGAGAACCACTTTGCTTTACGCCAAATAGGCTACGCTACCATGGCAAACTTTTACATCTGGAAAGAGCTCCTTGGTAACTATCCTGCTAGCTCAGGTCCGTCAACACTTGATCCCAGAAAGATTGTCTTCGACATGTTAGTTTTTTTTGAACATTTATTGTATCTAATGACATAGAAAACATAATGATTTGCATACACATACCGCACTATGCACAACTTTTATTCACTAGCGACTACAGCCTAAAACCGTCAGGGTTGAAGGGGGCTAATTACTCCATAGAATTACTGTCAGGTATTTTCTTAAAGTGACAGGCACTGAATTACACCTACTCATCACCAATGTGCACTCAATTGGACCTACACACCACATTAAAGATATGCCTAAGTGTTATAGGTTAAACGTCAATATGAGGCATTCAAATTACTAAATATGTTTAGCTACTATAGTAATTACTAGTAAAATGCTATACTTTAAAAAATGCATTATTAAATAAATACACTCTATATGAATTCAAAAATATATGATAGAAACATATCACATAAGCTATCATTTTCAGTGTGTGTTTGTGTGTGTGGAGAGAGTCAAGCAGAATCTAGGATGTCCACTGTTGTGAATGATCCCACTACAGTATATATTACTGATGACGCCAGGGTGGTGGGGCCCCAAAATCAAACACTTTTTTTTTTAAAAGTATCGAAGTATTGAAATCGCAATTCTTGACTTGGTATCAGAATCAACCCCCCCTCCCCCCCAAATTGTGTAAATCCCCCCTACATGAATAACCTAAGGGGGGAATTCCCCCCCCATTTTGAAAAATGAATTTTAAGCCCTGAGATAGGCTACACAGTGCAGCTACTGGCCATTTTGGTGCCCTAACTGATGAAATACAGTATTAACCTAAGTATGTCATCATATGGCCAACTATAAAGATGTAATCTGCCTGTTCCCAGGGATGGGTAGTATTTCTGAAACATGTAATATGTGTTTCAAATGCAAAATAGTATTTTGTCATTTGTATTTTATTGGGTTGAAGGAAATGGCTCTGTATTTTGTATCAAAATACTTTATTGGTGTGTATTTTTGTATTTTAATAATTCAATAGATGGTAAGGTGTTGAGTGTGTTTGAATTCCCTTCCTTGTAGCATCCTTTTCTGCATTCCACAGTGGGGAGAAGTTCACCTTGTTTAATTAAATAACAATTCTATTTCCTTATTAGCTGCATACTTGAGGTTGGAGATATTAAGGCACGTCAAGTCTCTCACATACTGGAACTTCAAGATACATAGCCGTATGATTTTCTTATTCAGTTCTGCACTGGACTTGAATTACGAATTTTGGCACAGATACACAATTATGATTTTGGCCTATTGATTATAATGTGGTTAATTGAAAGCTCTGTCAGTCATTTGGATAAGCATCAGCTAGATGACTAAATGTAAATGTAAATTCTTGAATTATTCTTAATTTTGATCACACTACATGAACTTGCAAATGGCATACGACAGGAGCCAAATTGTATTGTTTTTTACTATATAGTTTTAATAGGCTAAATGTTTGGGATAAAAAAAGGCTTTTTTTGCAGTGCTTCCATACTTCCTTGAAAAAAGTATTTTGAGTATTTTCTAAATACAAAAATACAGTATTTTATTTTGATACATACGTAATATGGTTAGGCCTACTGTATTTTGTAGTTTATTTTGATACATTAAAAATGAGGGTATTAGGTATTTTATTTAGAAATACATTCTGATGTATTTTTGCCCATCCCTGCCTGTTCCCAGCATTAGCACAACACTTTGCGATGATTAGCTTGTCACCTGTGACGATATATGGTAGGCCTAAGTGACTGACCTATCTGGGTACACTCAACACCTTACCATATATTGATGTCATTGTGGTTGAGATATCTGACATTTTTCTGTTAAAGATTGGCATGGAGACAATGGGACAGGGTTGCCTTTGTCAGTGTCCTAATGTGAACTTGCACAGGTCAACTTGCTCATCTTTACTTGCGTACCACTTCACACCAGTGCTTCAGACCAGAGCTGATGCTTCAGCAATAGCCGTCACTGAAAAGCTGTAAGTGTTGTTGAACACAGCTGTTCTCACATTAGCTTATTGCGATAAACATAAACCATTGTTTCCTAATTACCAATTATTCATTACACCTGTCTGAAGTATCTACTTTTTTTGTGTTTTTCACATATAGTATTTTGCAGTATTTTTAAAATTACAAAATTACTATTTTGCATTTGAAACACATATTACATGTTTCAGAAATACTACCCATCCCTGGGAACAGGCAGATTACATCTTTATAGTTGGCCATATAATGACATACTTAGGTTAATACTGTATTTCACCAGTTAGGGCACAAAAATGGCCAGTAGCTGCACTGTGTAGCCTATCTTGACATGTCTTTAAGTTTTGGGTTACAATATACAGGTAGTGGGCTCTCTGTTGATTTTAATGAGTAGGCCTAAGCCTAAAGTTACAGCATTTCTATCACAATTGACCAGACTTTGACCTTTTGTCTTCTTTTAACAAAATTCTGGCCATGATTGTTCCTTGTATTGCATCATGAGCCATCACTGCACCTATTGCATTCTACTGTAGCCTTAAGCCTAGCTCAGTCATTATGTTGTACCACATCACCCTCCATTAGAAGTGCAATGAGCTGCATTGAGCATAATAAACTGCATTTAGAATTCCAAATCCATATTTCCAGATATTTTGGTAAAAGTAACTTAAAAGTAATACAATAGTAGTGTAATGCCTTACAATTCAGAGACAGTAATATTATAATGTAATGAATTACTTTGAATAAGTAATACATAATATATTACGATTTTGAAGTAACTTGCCCAACACTGATTAAACCACATGTCACTGCTTGACTAAATGAAAAATATAGGCTACTGAACATGCATGGAGATCGTCATAGTTGACAGAAATTACGATACTGATTATATAATAACCTATAGGTCCAAATCTAAATGTTTGGGTTCAGTTTATGAAGTGTTGCTACAGCATGATACTGTGTGTTTGTTATTTATGGGGAGGAATCAGGGGGGGATTTTGGTATCGGTGGGCTTGTGTGTGTGTGTGTGTGTGGGGTCATTGGTCTTGAGTTTGTAAGTTAGGCTACGATGTACATAGACGGAATATGATTATTCTAAAGTTTCACTTGTAAGTAGCCTTCAGTTTAACATATTTATCTAACACTGTATATCTTTCTTCTATTTCTGTTAGGTGCCGCTTCACTCAACTGGATGGTCAGGCTGACTGCAACCCGTGAGCCTACTGAATAGATGGCAGGGAAGCACAGCACACGGGAATTTATAAATGAAGAAGAGTGAATAAATGCACTTGCTTTTCAAACTGATAACAAGTTGTCAATGGTTATTTATGCAAGCTTGTGTAGCCTAAACCAGACATACCTAGGCCTAGCCAAATGTATCCTGGCTGTAGATAAAGCAGGGTATGAATTTCCCAATATTTTGCCAGATTTATAGTGCTTTACTGCGGTTTAATATGAATTGAAATACCATTGAAATCGCATTGATCTTTAGTTTGGTTGTAATTTCAACATTGTTTCAATATTTATTTTAATTGAAATACAATTGAAATTCCGCTGGTCTATAGTTAATAAATCAACATTGTTTCAATATTAACTGAGGGTGCAAACTGATGTTAAATCAACATCGAAATCCGACATTGATTCAATGATTTATGGTTGACAATGTAATGTTGATTCTACATAGTTTCAATGCCCGTCTGCTATCTGGGCATGGAGTGGATATTAAGGTTCAGATGCTTGTTCTTTTCCTTTTTGAGTATGTAATGATCCCAAAACTTTACTTGAAAACTTTAGACATTCTCTGCCATTTATGGATATCTTGACTCCACCATCGCGGCAGCTAATTTCAGAATGTACGATTCACGCGCTAGTGGTGTGCTTCCTGAACAACGGTCCGTGTGGAACAATCAGATCCCTGCGATTATAGTGCACGTTTTTGTAATCGAGTTATTCGAGTAACTCGATGAATCGTTTCAGCCCTAATGGGGAGTTGTACAACCTGTAGAGGTGCATTTAGGAGTAAGATATGATTCTAAGAAAAACAAAGTTTCTGGAAATTATGAACAGGTACCAGTCAATGACACTTTCATCTCTATACCATTGTTTAAAACACTTGATTTTATTTTCAAGAATGAGGTGATTCGCAGCCACATCCCATCGTCTACATTTAGTGATCTGTATTCTGATTTCTGCGATGGTTCTTATTTTAAGACTAATCAGTTGTACTCTAAAACCGAACATGCCCTCCAGATTCAGGTTTATTACGACGATTTCGAAACCGCTAACCCTCTCGGTTCCAAGCAGGGGGTACATAATAGGGCTGAAACGATTCATCGAGTTACTCGAATAACTCGATTACAAAAATTACTCGAGGCAAAAACCCTGCCTCGAAGCCTCGTTAAATTTCTATGACGCGCACTATAATCGCAGGGATCTGATTGTTCCACACGGACCGTTGTTCAGGAAGCACACCACTAGCGCGTGAATCGTACATTCTGAAATTAGCTGCCGCGATGGTGGAGTCAAGATATCCATAAATGGCAGAGAATGTCTAAAGTTTTCAAGTAAAGTTTTGGGATCATTACATACTCAAAAAGGAAAAGAACAAGCATCTGAACCTAAATATCCACTCCATGCTGTTTCACCAAGCGTCAATAAAGTAGGCTAGGCTATTTATCAATCTATCTAGCCTATCTTTCATCTATCTACGTAGCCTATAGCCTACATTGATGTTGGCTGATTTTAATCACATACTGTATTTGTAGCGATGTCATGATAGCTTGTTTAGCTTTGATGTTTTTAAGTAAGTAAACTTATTCACGTTCAATTGCAAGACAGTATGCCTAAAAAAGAACCCCTCACACACATGCATGCACCCTCATCTTTCCTCACACACCGCACGCGTGCACACACACACACAAGTTGCTAGGTTACCATAGCAAATAGGCTCACCCCAGAAATTATTTTTTAGTAGCCTAATGGTAAAATGATTTGTTAGTAGCCTAATGATAGGCTATTTTTTAGTAGCCTAATGGTAAAATGATTTGTTAGTAGCCTAATGGTAAATAATGCAGGTGTAGAAATCTACATAAAACAGATATTTATGTTGATGTCAGGTCTAGATTACAGCATGAAACTTGTTGTAGGCTACACATTAATACATTAAATTGCTTTCCCTCTTCTCCCTCCCAGCACTTCACAACATAGCTGGGCGAACAAAGCTGCCCATACTAAGTCATGCACAAGAGACTGCAATTTTACAGAGAGCATTTTGAACATTATTTAATTGATGGCACTGACACTTAAAAACACTAAATGGGTAAATTGCAATAAATGGGCTTAGTTTTGTAGCCTAATGTTGGAGTTAGAATAAATACCTCTGTGCCAATTGCTTGATCATTTTACAGCCATGTCATTTTCGTTATGCATTATGTGTTTTGGTTGTTTAAAAATGCAAAAATGTATCCGATTAATCGATTGATAAAGTGCTAGATTAATCGATTACAAAAAGAATCGATAACTGCAACCCTAGTACATAAACTCGGATGTTTGTATTTCACACTCAGAAATCTTCCACCTCATCTCAATTCTTCACTTATGAATATACATCTCATTTCTCTATTTCACTCACAAGACGCCAAGAAATATGGCTTGGATAAAATACTGACTCCTTTTCTAGATGATGTTAAAAAACTTGAAGTTCATGGAATGAAAGTGTCATTTTCTGAGGAACCTCTTTATGGAACAATATCACAGATTACAGGTGACAATTTAGGTTTGAATGGCATCCTTGGCTATGTAGAGTCTTTCAGTGCCACCTACTATTGCAGGCTATGCTTAACAGACAAGCACACAGCTCAGACTGTATTTAGTGAACATGATCCAAGGGTTGTTTTGAGATCAAGAGAGCTGAATGAGCAGCATTACAAATCCCTTGAGAACTCTGGTGATGGTTCATGCTATGGTATCAAGCACAACAGCATTCTCAATGATTTAAAATATTTTAATGTTGCAGATAATGTTGTCGTTGATATAATGCACGACCTGCTTGAAGGTGTAGAACGGGATGAAATCAAGCTACTTTTAGACTACCTCTCTCAAAATTTCATTACCAGTGAACACATCCTACTGAGAATTTATGGGTATAGCTATGGATACTTGGACCGCAAGAACAGGCCAACAAAGATCAATATGCAGGGTAATCGGCTTGGTCTTAATGCTAGTCAAACTATGTGTCTTTTGAGAAACATTCCACTCATATTTGGGAGTGTTGTTCCAGATAAAGATAAACATTGGAGTCTACTCCTTCTGCTTGATATTTCTAGCATAATCTTTTCACCTAACATTTCTGAGGGTATGACGGTCTATTTGGGGTCTTTGATCGCAGAGCATCACAAATTATTTAAGGAAGCCTATCCTAGTCAGAATTTGCTCCCTAAACACCACCTAATGGTCCATTATCCAGGTGTGATTAGAAAAATTGGTCCTTTAGTCCATGTATGGACCATGCGATACAAGGCCAAACGTCGAGCACCTTCACGCTTTTGAGGTTAAAGAACTTAATCATTTTTATATTGTTAAAAAAGATGATTTGCAACATTACAAACCGTTTGATCTTCAGATGTCATATGGCTGTGATTTGTTGTTTTATATTGTGCCTGACTGTTGCATTTTGTAATGAGCTGAAGAATGTTTAACTGTTTAATAAATAAATGTAGTACATTTTTACATTAAATGCATTAAGTGTTTTTGTTTTTGTTCAGCAATTCTAAAACATACTGTATATAGCACTACAAGTAGTATTCCTTTACTCTTCTAGAGATAAAAACAAGAAGGATTATTTGGCAACAAAGTAATGTAATATAAATGCAATCATCACTATACTAGTGTCAGTTTAACACTGGGCTTAAGTTAAATAGCAACACTTTTGGAGTTGAGTTTTCAAGAAAGAATTAAGTCCTTTGGTGTTACTCCAATAAGGTGTTTCTGCTTAACTCTCACAGTGTAAAATGTTAACACCTTGTTAGTGTTGTAACTTCTAACACTTACAAAAATGTTAATTTAACACTTTTGTGGTGGTCCCCATATATACACCCATATAGTGTTAAATTTAAATCTATCAGTGTTGAAATCCCGATTTCAAATTTGCTGTAAATAAGTGCGATGTGGAGGTTTATGAGCCGGGATCAAATATGAGAGCTAAAGGTGCCATGTGTAATGTCCGCCAAAAAATCAATTCATACTCCACATTCCATAAAAGATGGGGGCAGTATACCTCCAGAAAGTGAAATGGTCTACCCTAGAGTAACAACCGACAAACATGTATTGCAGTTTGGCTGGCGGTTATGTTGCCTCCCATGGCCGAAACTGGTATTATGATACCTGTCGGGCTGTGGCTAGTAATTTAGCATGCTAATTCAGGTTTATATCTCTGCAGCACTATACCTTGTCATTTTTTTAATGACATCATCGCCCTTATTTCTTCTCATTCTTTTGATGCTCATTTTTTGGATATTTTTACCTCAATTCTTACACATGGCACCTTTAAGGGAGTGATTTATGGGGTTCCCGTTGATATAACAGTTGAGGAGATTTTGCAGAAAGTTAAGGGGGGTAATGCTAAAATTACTGATGCTAAACGGTTCCAAGTAACTAGGAACAACGAGAAAGTCGAAGAAGTCAGACAGTACTGCTAACGTTTGCCTCAGAATGTATTCCACAAAGAGTTGGGTTGGGGTACCTGAGCTTTCAAGTGAAGCCGTATATTAGACCACCTCTCAGGTGCTTTAATTGTCAGAGGTTTGGGCACGTTGCGGCTGTGTGTCGAGGTAGAAGGAAGTGCGGTAAGTGTGGAGGGGATCATAACTATGGGGATTGTCAACCGGAGTCTTCTTTATGTTGTCCAAATTGTGGGGAAGAGCACAGTGCTGCATATAAGGGCTGTCCTCATTATGTGAAAGCCTTAGAAGTACAGAGGGTTAGGACAAATGAACGTGTGTCATATGCTGAAGCCTTGAAAAGAGTAAATGATGAGGAAAATCATGGCAATCGCTACTCTCAGCAACCCTCCCAGCCTGCCAGAGTGCAAATTGTACATAGCCCTCCTAAGGACAGTTTTGTCTTCAAAAAGATAGAGTTTCTGGCATTTATTTCTAAAGTAATCTCAGCATCAAGAATCTCAAAGAGCAGGTCAGATGTGATGAGGTTAGTCTCCAATGCTGCGGAAAAATATTTCCAAATGTACATTTCTCCAGAATCATTGTTTAAATTCCTCAAAAATAGTGAAGGTCGGCCCATGGCGTCACAGGGTAGTGAGGAAGGAGGGACAGCAGTAGGGTAGATGTCCTTTAACCTTTTACAATGGAATGCTCATAGTCTAATTGGGAATGGACAGGAATTTAAGAGGTTTGTCTCATCCAATGAAGTTGAGTTTCATATTGTATGTGTTCAAGAGACATGGTTGAAGCCTGTTCTAGATTTTGTATTGCCTGGGTACGTATCTATTCGCAAAGATAGAAGTGATAGACAAGGAGGGGGCTGTGCCACCTTTAGTAAAGTAGGCATTGAATATAGAACCCTGTCAGTAGATACAAACCTAGAAATTGTTGTGACTGAAATCTGGGGTAACACTGGAAGAATAACCTTATTGAATTTCTATAATCCTTGTCAGAAACTAAATGTAGATGAGTTAGAACATGTATTGAGACAAGTTAGACCTCCAGTTATATGGACAGGTGATTTTAATGCACATAATGGCCTATGGGGCAGTGAGAAAACTGACAGTAATGGGTTAGTGGTTGAGTCTGTTAAGGATGAATTTAACCTAGTTTGTCTGAATGATGGGCGCCCAACGAGGATCCAGTTGGGTTCTTTAACTCCTTCATGTTTAGATTTGATGATTGTTTCGGGAGAGTTAGCAGGTAAGTGTGAGTGGGAGGTGCTTGACCCAGACAACATGGGGAGTGACCATTTTCCAACCTTAGGAACTTTTGGATTCAGGTTAAAGGCAGAAACTGACAGGATAGGGGGGAAATTTTACTTTCATAAAGCAGATTGGGAAAAGTTTGAATGTTTATGTGATGAATTTTTGTCTGATCTTAAGGACGCGTCTATAGACGAGTGGAACCAGGCCTTTTCAAGTACCATATCTGCGGCAGCTTCTTCTGCTATTCCTAAAAAAGGCAAGGCCCCACAGAAGAAAGTGGTCCCTTGGTGGAACGAAGAGTGTGATGAGGTAATCAGGAAAAGGCCTTCAGGGCCCTGCGTAGATACCCTTCCCCTGATAACCTGGTGCAGTATAAATACTGTAGGGCTTTGGTAAGGAAAGTAATTAAATCTGCTAAGAAAAATAGTTGGAGGGATTACTGCTCCAGTTTATCAGGTGAAATACCAATTACTCAACTGTGGTCCACGGTTAGGAGAATGAATGGAGTAGGGAGGAGAACTAACTTCCCTGTGCTAATAGATGGAGCAAAGGTAGCGGTATCCTCCTTGGAAAAGGTTAACCTCTTAGTTGAAGCATTTAGAAAGATCCACAGCTCTGACAATCTTGATGAGGAAAGTAGGGAAATTAGGGCTCAGGCAATAAGGAATTATGTCTTTCCCCAAGAGTCGCGATGTCGGGACTATAATGTCGTCTTTTCCCCAGATGAGCTTAAAGGAGCCATAGCTAAAAATAGGAATACAACCCCTGGAATGGACAATCTTTACTATAAAATGTTTAATCATGTATCTAATCTTGTTTTAGAAGAGCTTCTCAGCCTTATGAATGAAATCTGGAATCAAGGTAAGTTACCTAAAACCTGGAAGCATGCTGTTGTCATTCCAATTCTGAAACCGGGGAAGGATCCTAGCTCACCATCCTCATATAGGCCTATAGCCCTTACTTCGGTTGTTGATCATGGAGAGGATGATTACAGACAGACTGGTCTACCATTTAGAAGTGAAGGGAATATTGGTGGATTATCAAAGTGGATTTAGGAAGGGTAGGGGCACTATGGATAATGTGGCTGCTTTAGATCTGGAAGTCAGGAAAGCTTTGACCAATAAGGAGTCCCTTATTGCCGTCTTCTTAGATATTGAGAAGGCTTACGACATGTTATGGAGGGAGGGTCTCCTTATTAAATTAGTAAGATACGGTATTGATGGAAGAATGTTCTGGTGGATCAAGAATTTCCTGGAAGAGCGTACAATTCAGGTTAGAGTAGGTGGATCTTTCTCAGGTGTGGTCCGTGTTGATAATGGGACCCCACAAGGTAGCGTGATCAGCCCAGTGCTTTTTAATGTCATGATCAATGACATATTCTTTGACCTAGGCCAAGGTGTAGGGAAGTCGCTCTATGCTGACGATGGGGCCATATGGGTTAGAGGAAGAAACATCCCATTTATAACTAAGAAGATTCAGGGTGAATTAAAAACGATAGAGGAATGGGCATCTAAATGGGGTTTTAAAATCTCTGTCTCTAAGACAAAGTATGTTGTGTTTAGTCGTGCCAGGAAAAAGTGGGATGGCTCCTTGACCTTGTATGGCACCCCCGTAGAAAAAGTGGGTAGTTTCAGATATTTGGGAGTATGGTTTGATAGCAAGCTAAACTGGAACAGCCATATCTCTAAAACTGTAGTCAAAACTAGTAAGGTGATTAACGTGATGAGATGTCTTACAGGCTTCTCTTGGGGGGCGGACAAGGGCACGCTCCTGACTGTTTATCAAGCCATGATAAGATCAATATTTGACTATGGGTGCCAGGTTTATGGAGGGGCTGCAACATCTGTTCTGAAAAAGTTAGACATTGTTCAATCCAAAGCTCTCCGGATTTGCTGCGGGGCATTTACCTCCACATCTGTCTCTGCTCTACTCATTGAAACGGGAGAGAAACCCCTATCCTTAAGAAGAATCCAGCTCTCTCTGCACTATTGGAATAGGTTAAGGGAGAAAGTTAGTGGTTGCCCGGCAAGTGCCATCCTGGCTGACCACTTTGAATTTAATAATAAACCAGGAAACAGGCAGCCTTTCATTATGCAATGCTTAAAATGGGTTTTAAGCTATTAGATCTAGTGCCAGCAAAAATCTTTAATTGGGGATCAGTCCCTAACTGGCTTCTCCCTTACCCCCAGTTTGACTTCAAATTACATGAGGACAAACACAATGAAGATGCAGAATTCTCCAGCGACTCATCTATGGAGTACATTCAGCTTAACTGGGACTCCAGTGTGCAAATTTATACTGATGGATCCAAAGACCCAGAGTCGGGAAAAACTGGCTGTGCATTCTTCATCCCTCAATCCAACGTAAGAATGGGATTCAGACTGAATGATGATATGGCTGTTTTCACAGCAGAATCTGTGGCTATCCTGAAAGCCCTTCAGTGGGTGCTGAAAGAAGGACCCAGAGAGGCGGTAATCTGCTCAGACTCCTTTTCAGTCCTTAACAGTCTAAAAAGCCAGTCTTCAAATGCTAGGCCTGATCTTATCTGGGAAATTACTAGATTGCTAGATTGCATTCAATACAGTAGGGTTAGGCGTGTACTTTTTAATGAACTTCACAGCCTGGGTTTTACCACTGCTACTATCTCTACTGTACTTGGATTGAATGATACTAAAGTCACATCAAGCCTAGTTAGGTTTTTAAAAGCTTCTGGCCTAGCTGCCAGAATCTAAGAGGCTGATGAGTTAATGGGCTGAATCATCCTGCAGGTGGCGGTAATGCACCGATAGGTGTCCAATCTGCCATTAAACCCTGAAGAAGAAGAAGAAGAATCCTGACCTGTGAAAACAGTTGTGTTGATGGGGACTGGTGTGGATATGTTGTCCATTTTCTTATATCTATTCAATCATGTCTGGTCTATTATTAGGCCTACCTCTTTTCAATCCATTATTATTAGATATTTTTTTTGTAAAGAAATCTATCCCTTAAAAGCAGTTTAAAGGGATAACCAAAGTGCAGTTTCCTACCCAAAGCTACAAAGTTGCTAGGTCGGCAATCGTCCAGAGAAAGCCGCTCAGACAATGGCAGAAGTGTTCGTCATGTTAGGCCTATATTTTTTACAGTCTATGGTTATGAGTTGATGTGGCATCAAAATGTTTTTGGAGACGTAATGTTAAGGTCGAAAAACTCTGTCACTTTAGCCGATGAGCTCTCACCCCTCTCGCTGACGTTCGATGCTTTGCTGAATATTGTAACAAACTGCACAGTTGTCTCAGAATGTTTTTTATTGGTTACGCACTAAAACACACGAACCATAATTCCGGGCCAGACCTGGCCCTTATGCTCCAGCACTAAACATCTATGTGAGGCTGTATCTACAACACACACTAGTTAGACCCGGTTATGAACACTGTAATCAACTATAAACATAAACACGACATTCAGGACACACAACATTGGTAACTTGCATGGTTAACATTAACATTCAACATAACACATCAACTGAACAGCATCATGGGAGCACAGTCATTAACAGCTAGGCTCAGATCATTACAATACTGTGTTTGCCTTCTGACCAGAAATGTAGGAGTAGCTGCCGATAAACTGTTTAATCTTTCCCTTCTCTAGCACACCTAACTCCGTGTGCAGCATAGCACCAAAAGGACTGCATGCTCATTTTGCACTGCTATCAGTTAGGCTGATCATGTGACCACAGTAACTTAAATTAAATGCAGCTTACAAGTTTGACCTGTAGGTGCCACTATTTCTGCAACCCTTGTAAACAAAACTCACATAGGCAAATTATTATTAATATTTACATTACATTATTGTATGAACAAATAACATAACAAACCAATACTTTAAAGGCTTAAAGAAAGAAAAAGACCTGTGTTCTCAGCAACAGCTACAGTCTCTCAGGTCACTGGTCACTTTTGAGTGTTAAAGGAAACACAACTTGAGAAATATGGATGCTGACAGTTAGAGTATATGGGGATTGTTTTTTAACATCCCACTTAAAAGCTGTCAAATATAACAGGGTAACAGTCAGCCCATCAATACCAGCACGACTGTCTGCTCTAATACACTTTACTGATGTGAAATACCCAATTGGAAATGAATGCTTTAGCCTACTGAAGTGAATCACATTAAACCCAAATGGATTCTTTTAAGACAGATAGAAAATGTATATTAGTAGCCTATCACATTTAGTGTCCAGTCAAATTCAAATTTGTATTTGTATTATTTTTTTCTGACTGTGATTTTATATATTTTCATGCTTGTGCTTTACCCATCCTGTGCATATCTTGGAAAAAAACAACTCTTTTTGTCAGCAGGGGGAGGTATAACACAGCAGTAAGTGGTTTCCATGACCCATGACACCAACACTGACCCCTTTTTACAGACAATAAAAACGTATATAATGTGGTACATCTGAATGCAAATCAGTGGATGAGCAAAAACTTTTTGAAACTAAATGATGACAAAACAGAGGTACTTCTGGTTGGACCAAAACTAAAGCGAGATATTATTCTTAGTAATCTGGGGAACTTGGCACACCAGGTCAAACCAAAAGTAACAAGCCTCGGTGTCATCTTAGATGCAGAGTTAAGTTTTAAGCCTCATATCAGTAAAGTTACTCAGACAGCCTATTTCCACTTGAGAAACATTGCCAAAGTCTGCCCTTTTAACTCAACAAGATGCAGAAAAACTAATTCACGCCTTTATCACTAGCAGGTTAGACTACTGCAATGCACTTTTCACTGGTCTTCCCAAAAACATCTAAAGAAATTGGCACTCATACAGAACTCTGCGGCTAGACTTTTAACTAAGACTAAGAAGAGAGAACACATCACCCCTGTGTTGGCTGAACTGCACTGGCTCCTATTTCCTATAGAATTGATTTTAAGGTTATGTTAATTACTTACAAAGCTCTGAATGGCATAGCACCTTCATATATCTCTGAGCTTTTAATATCTTATCAACCACAAAGGAAACTTAGATCATCCAATTCTAATCTTTTAATCGTACCCAAAGTGCTCCACAAACAAAGTGGAGAAGCTGCGTTTATCCATTATGCCCCCCAAACTATGGAACACCCTGCCTCTGTACATCAAGCAGGCGAGTTCAGTAAATATTTTAAAAAAAGATCTGAAAACATACCTGTACAGGAAAGCTTTTAGTTAACTCATCTTATCCTGTAGACTACATTTTTAGATTATTCTACATCTGCTACTATTGGAGGGCAGCCAGCCAGAAGCAGATGGGCTCCCCTATTAAGTCAGGTTCTGCTCAAGGTTTCTTCCTGGAATATGGGAGTTTTTCCTTGCCACAGTTGCCATATAGGCGTGCTTGTGGGGGGTAAGAGGGTTAAGGCTGCCAGTCTTATGGCGTCATTTTCTATATTTTTTGATATGTTGCTGAGTAGATCATAAACAGCAAAGAAAAGTGATTGATAATGACTGACTGACTATTATTGTGTTACATGCTTCAAATGTAAAGCACTTTGAGCTGCATTCTGTGTATGAAAGGTGCTATACAAATAAAGCTTATTATTATTATTATTATTATTATAAATACTTCCACCTACCATGCATAAATACTCTGTATGTAAATACTGTGTGACTTTCATTTCTTCATCAGATCATGGAGCACAGCGGAGCCATGTCACTCACATCAGCCTCCTCAACACAAACATGTTTCCTGATGCTTATACTGGTGGTGACGTGTGTCTTTAATAGCTTATTCAGAAGTAATTTGAACGTAACTTCTTTTATTTTTATGAGTTTTATATGTTCTAAAATGTTGGATTCTGTTTTGTTTTCAGGGGTAGATTGTGCTATTGAACACACTCAGCCCAGCTCCATCATGGTAAAGCCAGGAAAGTCTCTGACTGTTACCTGCAAAGTGACTGGAGCATCCATTACAGATAGCAGCTACCGGGGAACAGCCTCAGGCAGCAGGGAAACCTCTAGAGTGGATCAACATACTTTAGTACAATGGAAATAAAAATGAAAACAATGCCCTGAAGAACAAGTTCAGTGTCTCCAGAGACACGTTCAGTAACACAGTGACTCTAAAGGGCCAGAATCTACAGGCTGGAGACACAGCTGTGTACTACTGTACCCGAGAGTCACTGTGACAGAAAACAACCACTTACACTGACAAAAACTCTCCTAGTAATCAGTAATATTACTTTAATGCCAGAATGAGTTTAATAAAAGTGTCTTATTAAAACAGCTTCATATATTGCAAATATGGTTAGATATAGTATTTATAACAGTACATTTGTGGTATACCCCCCATGATTTGTCTCATTTATGTCCATTTTATTAATGTATTTAGTCATGCTGTTGCATTTCTTCAGCAGTAGGTGACTGTAAGATAAAATACAATCAGAGGCTTAATTCAGTACAAACTACTTAAAAAAGAGAGAAAACAAAACTGAAGTGAGAGAAAAGAAAGCAGCGAGTTAACGTGCCGAAGGGATCTGTGATCTGTGCAGTATTTGAATAAATGTAGACAACCTCCCAGCACACTTGTAGTGGACATTGTTTTCCTCAAGTGTGCAATATTAACGTATACATTTTTTATTACAATAAATAAGGTGTTGAGTTACAGCAGAACAAATGTCAGTGTTTCCATACTTAAATAGACAAACTTGTACATCTCTGAGACAATAGATAGCACATAACCAGTTTTTATTATTCTTAGTCTTACTCTTCCTATGGATCACTCTGTCATCTTTTCACAATAAGGACTGCCACAACTTAGTTGGAATAATTAATTTGCCATGCTAGGTTTACAAAATTCAGTATATACATTAAGCCTCCACAAAGGTATTTCTGTTAGCTGACACTAACCAACCAACAAAAGAAAGAATGAAACAAACCTAATAGATGCTGAAGACATTCTGTATGTGGAGATAAATGACATCATACCCTCTTGTATGACCTCCTGCTTGCTGCCATGATTATGCAAACTCAGAGCTGGGTGTCCATCAGTACTTATGGGGAGCTGCAGAACTGTGAGCTGCAGCTGAGTTCACATCAACACCCACAGGATGAAGGACACACTCTCACTGATGCTGCTACTCAGCACCATAGCCTGTGAGTGTCTCTGAATATCAAATCCCTTTTCAGATTGGTACTAGAGATGTAGTCTGACAATTTGCCTCTTTTCTTTGTTCAGCAGCGGTGAAAAGTCAAAGTCTGGAGTCTATTCCCTCCAGTGCAGTACTGAGGAAACCTGGTGACACTGTCAGTCTCTCCTTTAAAGGATCTGGGTTTACTTTTGGGAGTTACAACATGCACTGGATCAGACAGCCTGCTGGGAAAGCACTGGAGTGGATGGGTTTTATCTATAGTGATGCTAGTGGCACCAGCTATGCCAGCAGTGTCCAAGGACGCATTGAAATCACCAGAACCAACCCCAACAGCATAGTGTACCTGAAACTGTCTGGTTTGAGGGATAGAGGACTCTGCTGTGTATTACTGTGCAAGAGAAGCACAGTGACAAACACTGAGAGGAGATGTACAAAAACATTGTCACTGTCTTGCAATGAGCAATGATACAGATAACCATCAGGGGGCAGTGATGGCCCATAGTAGCATAACAGCTGCTCATTCAGAAACAAGAAGTGCCACTTAGGACCTAACAACCTTAAATAACCACATAGTGTCAAAACGGTCTCTAACTGTTGCAAACCACAGCATACTGCCCAGCTTCACTGGAAATACTAGCAGTGTGCATGTATTTGTATATGTTATGCACATTCTTACAACTAATCAATAGGGGGAGGTGTGAAACAACAGTACATGAATATGTGTGTGTGTGTTTTTATATTATTGTTATGCATTCATTTGGTTGGAACATTATTAAAATTACCCAGTTGTATTTGCTTCTAATGTTGAGTGTGATTAGTGTAAAATTATGGAGTGTTTTAGTAGTCTTGTTGTTTAAAATGCTGACATGAACTATGTCCCCTTAGACAGATGATTACGATTCCGAAATAGATACGCTTGTATGCAAATGCTCCCGACATCCATGTATAAATACGGCGTGACTTTCATTTCTTCATCAGATCATGCAGCACACCAGAGCCATGTCACTGACATCAGCCTCCTCAACACAAACATGTTTCCTGATGCTGATACTGGTGGTGGCATGTGGGTTTTTAAATAGTATAGTACACTTTAAAAGTACATTTGAGCATAAGTCCATGTATTTTTATGGATTTTATATTTTGTTCAAATGTTGGGTTCTGTTTTGTCTTTCAGGGGTAGATTGTGCTATTGAACACACTCAGCCCAGCTCCATCATGGTAAAGCCAGGAGAGTCTCTGACAGTTACCTGCAAAGTGACTGGAGCATCCATTACAGATAGCAGCGAAACCTCTAGAGTGGATCAACACGCTCTACTATGATGAAGACAAACGTGAAAACAATGCCCTGAAGAACAAGTTCATCGTCTCCAGAGACACGTCCAGTAACACAGTGACTCTACAGGGCCAGAATCTACAGGCTGGAGACACAGCTGTGTATTACTGTGCCCGAGACTCACTGTGACAGAAAACAACCACTTACACTGACAAAAACTCGTAATCAGTAATATTACTTTAATGCCAGAGTGAGTTTAACAAAAGTGTGTCTTCTTAAATCAGCTTCATATGTTGCAAATATGGTTAGATATAATATTTAAAACAGTACATTTATGGTATACCCCCCATGATTTGTCTAATTTATGTCCCAACCAAGATGTTGTAGCCATTTTATTAATGTATTTAGTCATGCTGTTGCATTTCTTCAGCAGTAGGTGACTGTATAAGATAATGTACAATCAGAGGCTTCATTCAGTACAAACTACTTAAAAAAGAGAGAAAACAAAACTGAAGTGAAGTTATTGCAATAAATAAGGTGTTGAGTTACAGCAGAAAAAATGTCTGTGTTTCCATACTTAAATAGACAAACTTGTGCATCTCTGAGACAATAGATAACACACATAACCAGTATTCATTAGGATTAGTCTTACTCGGGACCACTCTGGTATCTTTTTATAATAAGGACTGCCACAACTTAGTTGGAAAAGTTAATTTTCCACGCTTGGTTTACAAAATTCAGCAAATATTAAGCCTCCGGAAAGGTTTTTCTGTTAGCTGACACTAACCATGCATAACCATCCTGCATGTGGAGATAAATGACATCATACCCTCTTGCATGACCTCCTGCTTACTGCCATGATTATGCAAACTCAGAGCTGGGTGTCCATCAGTACTTATGGGGACCTTTCATGAGTTAACATCAACACCCACAGGATGAAGGACACACTCTCACTGATGCTGCTACTCAGCACC